>NC_081193.1:58109015-58159015 GCF_902713425.1 Acipenser ruthenus
TATTATAAAAAAAAAAAATTAGCTGTAAAACACGCACAGAAACTGAAGCAAAGTAGTTTGTGCACTTAGCACAGCATGATCAAACAAAGGAGTTGGATCTAGATGTGAGAAAACCACTTGTTACAGTAACTACTACAGCAGGGGAATCGATCAAAGAGCATTGTGAGGAAAACAAATTGTAACACAAAAATCCACAATAATCAAGTATTTGAAGACTAATTCAACTGAAACGATGGAAAGAAGTGGACGTCACAGGAAAATTACGACTATAGCATGTAAAATTGTTCGAGCAGCTCGCAAACATCCACCATTAACAGCCAAGGATTTAAAGAAACATCTGGTATAGCAGCGTATGAAATAACTGTACAAAGTCATCTAAACACAAAGGCTTATACGCAACCTTAATGTTACCCACATTTGACAACAATTTAATGATAATAAAAAGTGTCTTGAATGATCCATTTAGTTAAGGGTGTCAATACTTCTGTCTGCAACTTCATGTGTAAGCGTGACATCTCCCTGATTGTGATATATAAGCACAGCAAGACTATAAACATCAACATGACTACACATGTGTAGAAATTATTACCAGACTATACTTCTAACTTGTTTGTTATAAGCATTTGTTTTTATTTGAAAAGTTAGTTTTAATATAACGTTTGCATTACAGTTGTGATCATTTAAGCTGTTCTACTTTATTTGCCTTACTTTTCAAAAGGTATTCATACTTAAATGCATATACAGTATTACTGATAACAAAGGAACTTGCTATATCTAATTATCAGAAACAACCAATCTGCAGACCTGCTTTGAGAAATGACAAGCTCCATCCCAGGATGATGCCAATGATCTGACAAACACTGTAGGAAGTGGCAACACATACAATGAGGGTGTCTACAGGTAACCGGGGTCTGAGGCAGGTAGGTAAGTTTCTGCTTCAAGTAATTCTAAATTAACTACATTCAGTAACATTGTAAGGTGGTGTTTGAATTAGGTGACGTAGTGTGTGATTAGTACCAGGTGAGTGTGGTTAAATTGAAAAGAAGTTGATTTGCTATTTGATTGGTTTCCACACAGTTTAGTTTTTTCTTTTCCCACCGAGTTGTTATATTAAATCAGGCAGGCTATTTCAGCACCAGCAAACCGAAGAGCCTCAACAAGAGCCGGGAGTCTAACTGTGGGAGTCCAGCGAGGGGAGGCCTGCGCCGAGACGCTGTTCGAATAGACCCAAACCTAACAGCGTGCTGGAAGATGGATGCCATCTACTAGTATGGTCTGTACCCTCCACCCCACCTCTCCCACTGTACCCATTTGTCTCGCCTGTCCTGCTATGACCGTCTCCCACATCCCTGTTCTATCCTCTCGCCCTCTCACCACCGCTGCTCCTCCAACCTCATCCCTCTGCCTCCCCCCCCCCCCACCCCACTTTCTGGTGCACTCTGGAACTGTCAGTCTTCTGCTAACAAAGCTGATTTAATCTCTGCCTTTGCCTCCCACTTCTCTCTCTATTTCCTTGCTCTCACTGAAACCTGGCTGTCCCCTGATAACACTAACTCCTGCCGCCCTGTCCTCTCTCTACGTCCTGTCCCATACCCCGCATCTCACTGGACGGGGAGGTGGGACTGGTCTTCTCCTCTCTCCCTCCTTACTCTTTTCTGTCCCCTCGGACCTCTCCTCACTCTCTAACACATTTGAATTTCATGCTGTCCAACTAAGCTCTCCTTGTCAACTCCTGCTAATTGTACTGTACCGCCCCCCTGGACCTCTCGCTCACTTTCTCGATGAATTCGACTATCTACTCTCCTCCCTCCCCTCTCTGTCTACCCAAACTGTCCTGTTAGGTGACTTCAATATCCATCTCTCCAACCCCAGCCACTCTGCCGAATTCCTCCCTCTCCTTCACTCCTTCGACTTGTCTCTTTCCATCCCCCCTACCCACAAAGCTAGCTATCAACTGGACCTCACCTTCTCCAGGGCCTGCTGCCCCTCCACCTTCTCTGTCACCCCCCTGGACCTCTCTGATCACTATTTCATCTCTTTTCCTCTGTCTCTCCCCTCTCTCTCTCTGCTCCTCCTACCCCCACTGTCACCTCTCGCCGTAACCTCCGCTCTCTCCCCCTCTGTCCTTGCCTCCACTGCTCTCTCTCACATCCCTCCTATCGACTCCTCACAACTCTGTAGACTCTGCTACCTCCTCCCTCACCTCCTCCCTCGACTCCCTCTGTCCCCTCCCCTCCCCTCCCGACCTGCTCGCCCCTCCCCTCCCCTCCCCAACCCAACCCAACCCAACCCAACCCAACCCAACCCAACCCTGGCTCTCCTCTGCGCTCCGCTCAACAAGAATCGCACTGTGATATGCTGAAAAGAAATGGAAGAGAACCAAACTCCCTGCTGCCCTAGACCTCTACTGCACTCTCCTCTGCTAAATGTACTTATTTCCAATCTGTAATCCAAGCCTCCACTAACAACCCACGTAAACTATTCTCCACCTTCTCCTCCCTCCTAAACCCTCCCCCCTCTATCTCCTCTGATGACTTTGCCTTTCTTCTCTTCTAAAATCTCAGATATCCGCAAACTCTAACACCTCTTCCTGCCCCACACCCCCTCCTGCTCCAACCCCTTCACCCACTGCATCCCCTACTAACTCTCCCTCCTTCACCTTCTCTCCCCTCTCGACTCTGACCTCTCCTCCCTGCTCCAGGGTCACAAACCCACCACATGTGCTCTGGACCCCCACCTCTTTCAAGCTGCTGTTCCTACTCTACTTCCCTTCATCTCCTCCCTTCTCAACATCTCTCTCCTTTCTGGTTTCTTTCCCTCTGCCTTCAAAAAAGCCTCTATCACTCCCCTCCTCAAAAAAACCTACCCTCGACCCCACCTCCCTCCAGAGCTACCGTCCTGTCTCCCTCCTATCCTTCCTCTCCAAAACCCTCGAGCGGGCTGTATACCGCCAGCTCTCTGCTTCCTGTCCAACCACTCTCTGCTCGACCCTCTCCAATCTGGCTTCCGCTCTGCTCACTCCACTGAAACCGCCCTCCTGTCTGTCACCAACTCATTAAACTCTGCCCGAGCTGCCTCTCTCTCCTCTATCCTAATTCTCCTCGACCTCTCTGCTGCCTTTGACACTGTCAATCACTCTATTCTACTATCCTCTCTCGCTGACCTGGGAATCTCTGGCAGTGCTCTGGCCTGGTTCTCCTCCTACCTCTCCAACCGCACTTACCAGGTAACCTGGCGTGGAGCAACCTCCACACCTCGCCCTCTCTCAACAGGAGTCCCCCAAGGGTCAGTCTTGGGTCCTCTCCTGTTCTCTCTCTACACCCGCTCCCTGGGCCCCCTCATCGCATCCTATGGTTTCTCATACCATTTCTATGCTGATGATGCTCAGATTTTCCTCTCCTTCCCCACCTCTGACTCCACCATCCCCTCCCGTATCTCTACCTGTCTGTCTGCTATTTCCTCCTGGATGCACTCGCATCACCTCAAACTCAGCCTCTCTAAATCTGACCTCCTCTGATCTCTCTATATTCGTTCCTCTGGAATCTACCACACTCTTTCCCTCCTCCTCAGCTAAGAACCTCGGAGTCACCCTGAACCCCTGCCTCTCATTCCCAGCACATCTCCACTCTGGCACGCACTTGCCGATTCTTCCTGAGCAACATACGAAGAATCCGACCCTTCCTCACCAACTGCACCACCCAGCTCTTGGTCTAGGCCCTGGTACTCTCTCGCCTAGATTACTGCAACTCCCTCCTGGCTGGCCTCCCTGTGTCCGCCACCCGTCCGCTCCAGCTCATCCAGAACTCCGCTGCTCACCTGGTGTTCGCTCTGCCTCGCTTCTCCCACGCAACTCCACTGCTCCACTCACTCCACTGGCTGCCGATCACCGCTCGCATCCAGTTCAGGACTCTTGTACTAGCCTACAGATGCCTTGACCAGACTGCACCCAGCTACCTCCAGACCCTCATCTCTCCCTACACCCCCACTCGACCTCTCCGCTCCTCCTGCACTAGAAGACTGGCTCTACATCCTCTACGCTCCCCTGCGTCCAGAGCCCACTCCTTCTCCACCCTTGCCCCGCAGTGGTGGAATGACCTTCCTACAGATGTCAGGACTGCCCAGTCCTTGCCGACCTTCCGGCGCCTCCTCAAAACTCACCTCTTCAGACAGCACCTGTACAACTCCTTTTCCCCCCCCCCCCCCTTGGACTTTTCCACATTTTATTGTGTTGCAACATGGAATCAAAATGGATTTAATTAGGAGTTTTTGCCACTGATCAACACAAAAAAGTCCATAATGTCAAAGTGAAAAATAAAAACTACAAAATTGTTCTAAATTAATTGCAAATATAAAACAGAAAATAATTGATTGCATAAGTATTCACCCCCTTTGCTATGACACACCTAAATAAGCTCTGGTGCAACCAATTGTCTTTAGAAGTCACATAATTAGTTGAATGGAGTCCACCTGTGTACATCATGAAGCCGAAAGAATATTCAAAGCAATTCCGGAATAAGGTTCTTCAAAAGCACCAATCAGGGGTAGGATATAAGAACATTTCCAAGGCATTGAATATCCTCCGGAGCACAGTAAAGTCCATTATTAAGAAATGGAGGGAATATGGCACAACTGTGAATCTGTCTAGAACAGGCTGTCCTCAAAAACTGAGTATCCAGGCGAGAAGGGCACTAGTCAAGGAGGCCACCAAGAGGCCTATGGCAACTCTAAAGGAGTTGCAGTCTTCCACAGCTGAGCTGGGAGACACTGTGAATACGGCAACAATAGCCCGGGTTCGCAAAACTGGCCTTTATGGGAGAGTGGCAAAAAGAAAGCCATTGTTGAAAAAAATTCACATCAAATCTTGGCTAGAGTTTGCCAGAAGGCATGTGGAAGACTCTGAGACCAAGTGGAAGAAGATTCCATGGTCTGATGAGACCAAAATAGAGCTTTTTGCCCTAAACGCTAAGCGCTATGTTTGGCGCAAGCCTAACACCGCACATCATCCTGAGAACACCATCCCTACCGTAAAGCATGGTGGTGGCAGCACTTAACCTCCTCTGCGTTTGTCGTCCACTTTCTTCCAGTTTTCAACACAGGTGCTGCCTCCCTTACGCATTTGTCGCGTGACTCTACTAATGTCATTTCCAGTCGGACCTTGGCGCACTTAAACTCCTCGGTTAGAGCGGAGACTGGTAGCTGCAGTATTCTTTTACCATAAAGTCCCACTCTGCTGAGGCAGCGTGGAACTCCCAACCATTTCCTGATGTATGAACTGATTAAAGCTTCCAGCTTCTCTACTGTTGTCAAAGAAACCTCGTACACAGTCAGTGGCCACAGCAACCTCGGCAGTAGACCAAACTGAAAGCACCAGAGTTTTAGTTTGCCTGGTAAAGCGCTGCTGACTATGCTTTTCAACCCTTCCACTGCTTGTTGTCTAACTTCCCACACGAACTGTGTCCTTTAGATCCCCGTCGTACCATCTCCCAAGACTCTTCACTGGCTTCTCAGACACTGTTGATATTGCCTCACCATTAATGAAGAACGTTTTTTACTCAGTCCTGTACAATTATATATATATATAAAAAACTTGCTTACTATCTATGTGAAGATTTTGTTTCAGTTTCTCTTGGAGAAATTACATACAAGCAGGTAAATTACAGTGAGAAAAAAATATAACCGAGTAGGATACATTTTAGTTTTAACAGAAATCAAACCAATATTCAGAGGTAATATTTTTCCTTAAGAAAAACTGCATCACACTCAAATACCGTTCTCTCTCCTCTTATTGTCCCACCCCATAGAAACCAATACACACTCCTGATTCGCTGGTATGTACTCCCCTGACCTCCCAACTCCCACCTAATAGGCTCTCATTAACTGTCAGTAAATGTACTGTATTCAAGCCCCAAAAACACGAGTATAGTGCTGCAGATCGGAGCCTCTCATGGCGCAGTTTCAAAAAATGCCTTAAATCATTTAAAAATATTGTAGTGTTTGTAAAGCATAGTATTATTAATAAAAGGCCGCCTCGTATAATCGCCACCCTCGTTTAAGGGCTGCAGTCATTTTGATCAATTTAAAAAAATGCTGCGGCGCCAAATTGAAGTAATACAGTATTTGCAAATTGTTCCCACTTGTCTCCACCTTTAATGCAAAGAGTTCTGGGACTTCAGCACAAAAACACTTCCACAAAACCTCCCACTTCTCAAAATCTTTTGCAACAACTATATACATATGGGTATAGCTTGCCAGCTGCCAGCAACACAACAGTGCAGCGAGTGCACGGTCAGACTCGCTACACTGCCCCCACCTAAGGGCCGAACGTCCCGTTGGCCCCCTTAGTCCTGAACACAGTCCTGCAGCCAGAGAGGCGGGCAACAATTGCACATGCCCCATTGCTCTGCAGGTGAAGTGGGGTGGTCCGGGTGGATTCCCAGCCAGGACACACCTCGCCAAAACTCACTCAAAATTCCTCCTCTGGTCACTGTGGAGATCCTATGGCACCTCGAACTGGCTGAACATGCCATCCAAGAGTGTGTCGGCACAGATGGCTGCGCTCTGATCCAGGATGGCATAAGCCCCGGGCCATTTTGTGAAACAATCCACGGCCACGAGAACGAACCAGTTGCCTGTCTTGGAATGTGATAATGGGACAATTATATCCACTGCAACGGTGCCCCCACTGGGTACTGCTAGTGTGGGTCGTGGGAACACTCTAGGGGGCCATTCTTGGCGTGCAGGCGTAGCAGCGATGGCAGAAGGTCCCAGTAGAAACGCTCCCGCAGGTGGCCCAGGGTGCACAGCCTGTAGCACCGTCTCCCGGAGAGCTTGGGGGACCACCATCTGCCAGACCCCACTGTCAAAGATCGTGGTCTGTATCACTGGCTTAAAGCATGCAGCAGTGAAAGGGTTATTTAAGAAAATCAAAGACAGCTGTGTACCAAATATTAAGAATTATATGCAGCTGTATTTCAAGTCACATGACCTAAAAATAGCAGCCATATTAAAATCGGAGATAAATTTCCATTTTAGCAACACATTTAACATGCAGGGTTTATGTAACATGGCAAATATGAAATCACTACCTCAGACGGTTCTGAGATACAAGGCTTTGTCACTGTAAAAATATAAGTTGCCAGATTAAATGGTTTAAGATACTAGTAGTCTTAGTAGCAGTGTGCCTAAAAGAATATAAGCACCCCTTATGATAAAGATTTTTTAAATTACACAAGTGCTCATTTTTATCACATTACCACATAGTGCAGTCAAGGCATAGCATCCAAGACGTAGTCTCTTTGTATGCAGTACAATCAGATTCACTTCTCAAGATGCAGATGGTTTTGCCAGTGTTGTGTGTCCATGTTGCCTCCCAGGACATTCCAGACATTATTACGTACAGAAATCATTAAAAATAGCCATAAATCTTGTGCCCCCTCATTTCACTGTTAACACATGAAAATTATTACAGAAAAACAACTATTTAAAATCACACATCATTAATTTCACTTTCTTATACATTTTGTTTCCTTATATTTCTACATATCTTGTTAAACACATACAATTTTATTGGCATTTATTATCTTTAATAAAAAATTGTAAAGAATTACAAATACAAAAGTTTGGGGATTTAACATGTAAATCCACCCTTAAAAGATGGGTTTAAAAAAGGAATTCTGATTTAATAATTTAGCATTTTTTTAAATTAGAAACATTAACTACGAATAAAAGGGTATCAAATTGTAAGATTATTGCTGTTTATTAACAATTACCCATAACTAAGTGGAAATACAGGGTTCAAAGAATAACCTTGGAGGTTGCCAGCCGCATCAACTACATAGTGAGTGCATTATCGAAAGTTTTGTTTGTTAATTGGTATGGTCTCTGGAACTTAATAGGTTTTTGCTTTTCAGTGTCCTGCAGTCAGTTCATAGCAGCTGTCTTATTTCCTCACTTGGCTCAAGTGTGCAAAACCTGTACAAAAAGAAAATATCCTTAGTTTACTGTATATTGTGGGAAAACTGAGTGCTATATTTGAAACAAATAAAACAGGCCACATGAAGTAGTGAAAGTAGGTATTGTTTACTAACATACCTAACCTTGTTTTCAGAATAGAACATTAGATGCATAGTGTAGTTTTACAATCCCTGCATCACAGAACCGACAGCTTCTGGAGCGCGGCCGCAGCGGCCATATTTGTAACTTATGGAGCTAAGCTTCCAGGACTAAATATATGATCTATCTATTCAGATTTTTTATGCATTTAATACAATTTCCATGTTATCTATTTATAATGAAACAATCCAACATCATGTTGGAATAAACAAACATTTATATAATTTTCCAGAAAGAAACAAACACTACATTCTGCTATTTCATTTGGTGTCTTCAATCACCACTGGGAAAAATAAATAAAAAATCCAGGTGCATGATAAATTCAAATTGTGATAAATCAATAAACAACAACAACAACAACAACATGCTTTTAAGCAATTTTCCTGTTTAAAAGCAGTGTCCCAAAATATTGCTTATCTTTGATGGAAAGATTGTTTCTTAACCTTAAATAGTCTTCTCTGTACTTTATAGAGCAAAAAGAATTTAAATGTAGTTTAAATACCCAGTTCTTTCTACGTTGTTAGACATTAGTAATAATTGCCACTTTGAAGAAATGGTGTATGGGGTATTTCTCATACCTATAGATTTGTCATTTCAAACTAAAAAAACAGAGCACATTTTATGGGAAACACACTGTACATAGCAAATGAATACAAGCTGTGATGGCCACTTACATGTCATACACATGCCCCACTGGGTTGGAGGAGTTGGTGGATCTCAGGTATGCGATCCTTGTCTGTACCCTCCCTGGCTGCTGCTGCCTCTTCTTCCTCCAGCTGTAATCCATTTCAAAACAAACAGGAACTACAATCAGAATCCACACAAGAAAGAGTAGCAATAATACACTCAAAAGTCCTTATGGATATGTTTTTAATTGAATCTCAAGACAAACATCTAAAATGTGTACAAATATACATATATACAATCATACTAGATTTGCCTTGCTCTATTATTATTTGTTTATTTAGCAGATGCCTTTATCCAAGGCAACTTGGAGACTAGGGTGTGTGAGCTATACATCCGTTGCAGAGTCACTTAATTATTATGATTATTTATTAGCAGACACCCTTATCCAGGGCGACTTACAATTGTTACATTACATTATTTTTACATACAATTACATTTTTATACATTATTTTTACATACAATTACCCATTTATACAGTTGGGTTTTTACTGGAGCAATCTAGGTAAAGTATCTTGCTCAAGGGTACAGCAGCAGTGTCCCCCACCTGGGATTGAACCAACAACCCTCCGGTCAAGAGTCCATTGCACTAACCACTACTCCACACTGCAGCCATGTGTGTGTGTAATTAAACAATATTTAATGTATTTTATATTTACTGCAAAAGCTCAAGTAAATCACGTGAAGAGTAATCAAATAAAATACAACCATTTATGATACAAAAAAAAAGGTTAAATATAAAAAATAAATATAATACGAATAAATGTCAATAAACACGCAAACGTAACTTTCAGTAAGTAGAACAAGAGCAATCAAATAAAATACAACCATTTATGATACAAAAAACATTGACAACTATATAAAATAAATATAATACGAATAAATGCCAATAAAAAAGCGAACGTAACTTTCAGTAAGTAAAATACAGAGATGTTTTACCCTATCCTCTCTTCGCATCACGAAACTTAATCGTCACGTGACTCGTATGCGGATATGTCACATGACTCAGGGGGGTGAAATTTGGCAGGGGGGTAAAATTTGCCATGACAGCGGCACATTCAAATTTCAAACTGTACAGACACGGAGCATTTCGCTTATTTGTTTTTAAGTTACTGTCTGTTGAACAGAACACCGTTTTATTTTTAGCCGTATTTTTATTTTCATCGGCAGACGTGCTCTGGATGCAAGTGCAGTGCTGACATGTCATTTCCTAAAATTATACTAAGCGAGGTTTCGGGTAAATATATAAAGAAAAAAGGTAGTGTATATTTTAGCACTAGTACAACAAGACCATGTACGGAATTAAAATGAATGTACTATAGAAAAGTCTTTTTTTTGTAACAATTTAATTGGTTTAAAAGCAAACATCCATAAACTAATGTTAACAGAAAATAAATATAAAAAGAGAATTTTGACAAAAGCTGCCGGGAAGCACTGTCGCTGCTGATTGGTTGTTTCTACGCGCTTTGAAAAGGGAGTCTTCTCTTCCAGAATATCACTTACAATGTCATCCATCAAAAATAAAAATAAAGTTTCTAAAGAAGATGATGAGCCCAGAGCCCTAACCACTACTCCACACTGCTGCCCACTTACAATTACGTCTCACCCGAAAGACAGAGCACAAGGAGGTTAAGTGACTTGATCAGGGTCACACAATGAGTCAGTGGCTGAGGTGTGATTTGAACAGAGGACCTCCTGGTTACAAGCCCTTTTCTTTAACCACTGGACCACACAGCCTCTATGAAATTAAGTATTGCTCTTGATCACAGGTAAAGCCAGGTTATCCCCCTTCTCCATTAAAAATGGAGGGTGAGGGAAAATAGGTATGTGAATTTCATCATCCATCCTGGAAGAAACCCGACTACAGGTAATTGTATCTTCTTTCCAGCCCAAAATTAACCCCACAAATGAATCTCTATACCAAATACAAGGGGCACATTTTAGCTTTATTCAACAATGAGCCGAGACATCCAGATCATTGTGCTTTTAGAAAGTGAAGAGTGAGCAAGTTTTTTTTTTTCTTTTTTTTTTTTTTGCAAAAGTCAATTTTTCAAAGTTCATAGCACATTTGAATACAGTCTATAGCAATCCACAAATCATTTGCTTGGGAGACCAAGAAACAAAGAGTTGGCATGATGTTCTAAACTCCTTGTTCCTAGTGATGTTGTAAAGCCCTTTTCACATCCAGAAGATGACGTTTCTTAGAGCTTAGTTGCCCGGGAGGAGAGTATAATGGATACTCCATGTCATATAAAACTTTGCATACTTGTCGGGTGAATGGCATATTACGTGGCGCTCATCGGGGTTCTGGGTGCTCCGTTTCTCCGGGGTCAATCCCTGGAATACTTTTAGTTTCTAGGAGACGTTGGACTGTTACAAATAAAAGCCAGGGAGTAAATCACTCTAACCTAAGGCCAATACAACAGATTTCTGAAATACCAGCTCGGAATGTTGGGACAGATGGGAAACTCTCTTCTGTCTGTATTGGTCTTCTAAATGCACGATCCATTAACAAATCGCTGCTAACTGCGGATCAAATTCTAGAACCTAAATTTGACATGCTCTGTGGCTACTCTGTCACTTTCCAGACTTGCTATTCACAAATTAGTTTATGCTATACATCGTTTGAGCACATGTTATTTACTCTCGGTACATCTTTACCTATTACTGTAGCATTAATTTGCTGACCTATAGACTCTGACTCTGCACTGAATGGTGTTTTGTCGTCATCAACTGACGAGATTTATACATCTCCACCATTTCCAATATAATTCAGGCAGTAGCAGCACTTTGAACCCATACCATTCTCTCCAAACACACCTCTCCTTTGTATACTAAAGATCTTAAAATTAAGGGACGTTGTTTGGAGCAGAAGTGGAAAACATCTGGACTTTGCATTGACCGATATCTGGAAATCACATATCAAATTATATGTGCTGTGTGGTCCAGTGGTTAAAGAAAAGGGCTTGTAACCAGGAGGTCCCCGGTTCAAATCCCACCTCAGCCAATGACTCATTGTGTGACCCTGAGCAAGTCACTTAACCTCCTTGTGCTCCGTCTTTCGGGTGAGACGTAATTGTAAGTGACTCTGCAGCTGACGCATAGTTCACACACCCTAGTCTCTAAGTTGCCTTGGATAAAGGCGTCTGCTAAATAAACAAATAATAAATAATAAAAAGTACTGTCACGTTACTATACATACTGTGATAAACTGCCCAAGCACTTTGGAAAGTATCCATTAACAATAATTTCATACAGTATATAAAAAGTGAAAGCCCTGAAAAAAAACTAAAAAACCAAACTTACATAACTCATAGCTAAAAATAAAGCACTGAAAAATGAAAATAAAAACAGAAGACCTAATTATAATACTGTATTTGGACATAGTATGTGTTCTCTATTGAAATTCAAACAAAAATATCTATGGTCTATGATTTAAAAGTGAAATCCATATTTGTAGTAGGATCAAAATGATCCTAATATGTTGGATAAAAGTAATAATTCTCTTTAAAAAAGTCTGAAAAACTCAATTACAACATTTAAATCACGATTAAAAAGTGCAAAACGGAATTATCAAAGCGAAATCCGGATCAGTTATCCCAAATCGCATGCTGACTTTTTGAAAAATCCAAGAATTACAATATAAACCCGATCAAATTCAGAAATTGGATTGCCAACGTTTTGAAAAAATCTGATGCCCCATTGCATCAGATTCTACAGTTTAACCCAACCAGTTTAGAAAGACTACTACCAGGGCAGAAGAGGAAACTTTGACGGTTGAGGATGCCAAGCCACAGGTCAGAGACCACTGGGTATACCTAGTAGCTCTGGTGCGTGGATTTTTTTCTTTGAGGCTGATAGAATCTCAAATCAGCCTTGGAACCCGTATATGTTTAAGAGCTGTTCTATTTCTGATTTGCCAAGAAGAAATATCCAAGAGGGGCAGTGTGGAAGGTGGCCTTGCTGTTGATAGGTTCCTGTGTAGGGGCAGATAAAATGGCTGCAATACTGCCATGGCTAGGAGTTTTGGCAGCTAGTGGCTATTGCGCCAGTAGCTGGAATAAGTGGCACATATAAGAGGCAGTACGATTAAGGGATAAAAAGCCTGTCTAATGCTACGGCCCCAGCCTGAGGAAACCTGGAGCAGAGAGAAAGCTGTGCAGTTTCCTCTGTGGCAAGAAGCCCACTTCTAGTGTTCCTAGTTTGTTGACCTGGCTATTACTTTGATCTTCCTGGAATAGCTCCAATATATCCATGTTGCCAAGAATATGTAACCCCTGCAATACAGCAGGGGGATTATTCCTCTAGAATAAAACCTATTGACATGCAATTACTTTTATTTTTTGTCAAACCCTTAAACATTATAAAAAAACACATTTCATAAATAAATCACATAGAATTTTAAAATGTGATTACCCGCTCTCTGAAGTAGGTCTGGCCACATGGTCCAATTCCACGGAGGATCATACCCACAATGAAGAAGCGCACAGATATGACTGCCTCCAAGGCAGCCATAAGCATGCTGGGAAACCAGAGTGCCAGAGTGGTATCCTGTGGAGGAGGAGGAGTGAACCAGAAATAAAATTAGGGAAACTCAGCATGCCTGCCTGTCCTCAGTCAGTCAATTCAGGATCCCGGTTTATCCTGCAACAACTAATTTCCAACAATTACGCACATCTTAAAAGGGTACCAGAACAAGCAGACTTTTTATTAAATCCCTAGCTATTTACATTTTAGGTCGATACAGGGTGCATGGTTAAACTTACATTGAAACCGTGGTTAAATCTCATGCTATTTCAGTACTGTTGTTTCAGTACTGCTATTTCGACCTAAAATGTAAATGTTTATATAGTAAACAGTACTACAATGCTTTTTTTTTTTTTTTATATATATGTATTGGTCACTCTTAATTACAGCATTCATTGTTTCTCGCCACCCTTGTTCTGATTGATGAGCCTCTGTCACTGCATCTCTGGTTGGGTTACTTCCTGGAGTGGGTTAGTGCTACTGTGAATGCTCAAAAGCATTGTATTAATCTTGTACACTAGAATTAAAAAGACACTATCAAATTAATTAAAATAAGACTACTGTACAAATTTAACAGCAGAATAACAGGGTTAATGAGAGCCGCGCAAGTTTCTTTAAAAATGATATTTTCTTAAAACATGCCTAATTGTGCAAATCAACCAACCTCAGGCCACAGAAGAAAACTTTATATCAGTATACACTACCAAAATTAGATTATAAATCCCAGAAATTCAGTAAAAAAAAAAAAAGTTATGATTGTTTCAGTTTAAATTTACATTTGTTTGTTTACCTTAGTATAGCTAAAACCTTATTACATTTCTACCAGCTGAAAATTATTTCAAGTACAGAGAAATAACCATGTTTGTATTTATTGTATTTACTGTCAAAATGCAAAAAATGTATAAGCTTCCCACAAAGTGAGTCATTTGAAACAAAGAATACAGTTCAATCTTCTCCCCAACAAAGCACTTTCAAAAAAGGAAAAAAAAACCACAACACACAACAACTTGCAAATAGTCACTAAGTTTCAAGTCAGCACCAAATGTAATAGCTTCCCACAAAGTGAGTTGTTTAAAACAGAGAGGAATCCAAACAGGTCAAACTGCACTTTCAGATCTGCCTTTTGAAAGTCTAGCTTCATAGGTGGCTGACTTGGCTTTCCTGAGCAAGGTGTCACTAAAGGTTGAAGCATTTCATTTCATGACCCACTCCAAGTTCCTCATCGGAAAGCTGGTTTTCTCTTATGCTGTGGTCTATGGGCTTCAAACCTCTTCCCACATTTTTCATTACGGCAACAGAAGCACAGCAATATTTGTTGCAGTTGTTTTGACAGCAGGGTGTGGATGCAGGGTTCTTCCTTCTGCAAAGCTTGGTTTCCTGTGTCAGAAACTGGTATAGCCCTCTTCAAAAATAGTGCATATACCTTGGACACAGGGTCTGACAAACTTGTGCACCTTCTCAGGCTTGGATAGTAAACTCCCAGAGGGTTTCTTCTCCCGATACTCTGACCTTTTTTTCCTTGGCTGTTTTCTATTGCTTGGCCACTTCACCCTGTTTGAAGAGGAAAGCACTCAAGTCAAACCCTGTCCCAGCTGTTGAAGTTAAAGTTGTAGGTGTAGGTGCTGGCTTTACACTGCTGGCAGTGCTGGAGGACGACGAGGCCTTGGGTGACTCAGCCTGCAAAGTGGAGTTGGCTGGAGCTGGCTTGGAAGCGGTCTTTGTAGCCTTTGTTGTTTTTGAAGAATTGACCTCTCCAGCAAAGAATAAAGTCAGAGGATCCCACTGCTCCAGGAGGCAGTTCACACACTGACCTAGAGAGAGCCACCTGGTGGAGCACAGCTTCAGAATCTTCAGGACATCAGCGTCACACATCTTCTGCAGCTCACACAGTGTTGCCTTCCTCTTGCTGCTTTTCTCCAAGTAGTAGAAGATGCTGATTAGATGGTCTTCGATGCCGACTGTGTGGGTGTTGACCTTTTATCAAGGCTGCCACTCCCTTTCCCAGGCTTGCATCACAGCAGCATTGTCAGCTGCAAAGCTGACAGTTAGCCCAGGGTGTCCCCCTCCTCCTCAGCTCATCATCCGCCACACTGAAGATCGCTTGAGTGGACTTTCTACTTTTGACTTTCTTCAGCAGTAAAACAACAATTCTGCTGACTCTGGCAGCAAAGAATCTCACTACAATGGGATACATCTTGATGTCATCAAAATCCGTACTGCCATCTGTAGCAATACTAAAGCAGATGTCTTCACTGATTCCACAATGCACGGTTCATCATGAGAAGCATGCACAACCATACTGCTTGCTGATGTTGCTGTTGGGGAACATCTTTTTGAACAAGGGTCCAACGTGGTCTGCTACAGCTAGTAGCAGGTTGTGCTCCACTAGGAAAGATGTGAACAGTGTCTCTGCCGGGATGGTCCTAAGGTCATGTGCTGGCAGGAACTTTGTATTAATATTAGGGACAGACGCGACAGAACTTGCTAACTTCTTGTGTTTGGCCCCTTCTACGTGGCGTCTGCAGTCTGAAAAAAATGACAGTAGATTAAAGTAAAGAAACATTATGTGATAGATAGATCTGCTGATATCAACATACAGTAATAGGACATTAAACACTTTACTCTCGTCATCAGAAGTATCACATTACAATACTACCATACAGCTAATTTTTAAAATTAACTTTCATAATAAAATATTTCATTGTTGTGGTGTTATGCTACACTAGAGGTCACTATTAGTAGAAAAGGAACTACTGTGTTGAGGTAATGGAGCAGTTACGTTGACTTACACCATTTCCTACTTTTCACTTACGACTACACAATTGTTAATGTAAAAACACTTGTTTCACGTAAGGTTTGCATATTGTGGAAACTTCAATGATCATATCCAAAGCTAAATTAGTATAAATTGGCATGATCGTATCATTACAATAATGAAATATTTAATTAGTATAATCACTATAATAACATCTAAAATGGGAAATAAATTGTATGTCTTACCTGAAGCTCCTTGATGACTAATGTCAAAATCTACTTTGCACACCGTTCAAAAAGAATGTTGCTCTAGCTTGGACTGACGCAGGCAGGGCCATTTCTCTGTGTAGCTTTCCGCTCCAAGGAAAATGCAGCAGATGTGTTCACGTTTGTTTAAAAATCAAATGGGGCTCCAGAGTGGCACATCCAGCAAAGGTGCTCCACGGGGAGTGCAGGATGTGCTCTATAGTCTGGACGTTGCAAGTTCGAGTCCAGGCTATTCCACAGCCGACCGTGGACTGGAGCTCCCAGGGGGCGGCACACAATTGGCCGAGTGTCGCCCGGGGGGAGGGAGGGTTAGGTCGGCCATGGTGTCCTCGGCTCACCTCGCACCAGCGACCCCTGTAATCTGGCTGGGAGCCTGCGGGCTTGCCTGTAAGCTGCCAGAGCTGCGTTGTCCTCCGACGCTGTAGAAAAAAGCAGGTCGGCTGACAGCACGCACTTCGGAGGACAGCGTTTGTTCGTCTGCGCCCTCCCGAGAGCGCAGGGGTGGTAGTGGTGAGCGGAGTTTAAAAATTAAATTGGCCATTCTAAATTGGGAGAAAATAATAAATAAATTGGTAACGACTAAATTTATAAAAAATCAAATGAGTAAATCGCGAAATTTATTTTTTAAAATTGAGCGCACGACGTGTATACTGCCTGCCTATGTGCATTTAGAAAAATAAAAAAATTATGATCAACATGCACACACAGTATTATAATTTACCATTATATATAGTGCCTATAGAAAGTCTATACCCCCTTGAACTTTTTCACATTTTGTTGTGTCAGTGCCTCAGAGTTTCATGCATTTAAATGAGAATTATTTCCACTTATCTACACATCATACTCCACACTGTTAATTATATAATTATATATTAAAATACAAAACTGAAAAGATCACAATTGGATAAGTTTCCACCCCCCTGAGTTAATACTTGGTGGAAGCACCTTTGGCAGCAATTACAGCTGTGAGTGTTGGGATAGGTCTCTACCAACTTTGCACACCTACATTTGGCAATATTTGACCATTCTTTACAAAACTGTCAAGTTCCTTGGGGAGCGTTTATGGACATCAATCTTGCCACAAGTCATGCCACAAATTTTCAATTGGATTTAGGTCGGGGCTCTGACTGGGCCACTCAAGGACATTTACCTTTTTGTTCCTTAGCAACTCCAACGTAGCTTTGGCTGTGTGCTTTGGGTCATTGTCATGCTGAAAGGTGAACTTCCGTCCCAGTTACAGCTTTCTTGCAGAGGGCAGCAGGTTTTCCTCATGGACTTCTCTGCTGACAAGTGCCCCAGTCCCTGCCGATGAGAAACATCCCCATAACATGATGCTGCCACCACCATGCTTCACAGTAGGGATGCACCAAACATAACGCTTTGCATTTAGGCCAAATAGTTGCATTTTAGTTTTGTCAGACCACAAAACTTTGCCACATGGCGACAGAATCTCCTGAGTTTTTTTGGATACTCCAAAACGGGATTCAAGGTGGGCTTTCTTGAGTAATGGCTTCCTTCTTGCCACCCTCCCATACAGGCCAGTGTTATGCAGAGCTCTTGATATGGTTGACTGGTGCACCATTACTCCACTCCCAGCCGCTGAACTCTGTAGCTCCTTCAAAGTGATGGTTGGCCTCTCTGTGGCTTCTCTCAAGTCTCCTTGTTTGAGCGCTGAGTTTTGAGGGACGGCCTTTTCTTGTGATGCAGCTTCCACTTCTTGATTATTGATCCAACTGTGCTCACTGAGACATCCAAACACTTGGATATTATTTTGTACCCTTTCCCTAATCTATGCATTTGTATTAGTTTATCTCTAACTTCTGTAGAATGCTCTTTGGTCTTCATTTTCCTACAGATTCACAGCCTGACCAATGATCCTTCAACAGTGGGGTTTTTATCCAGAAAATGTGACAGCAACTTTAATGGTTCACAGGTGGAGGCCAATGGTAAGGTAATTGTGTCCTCGTTTGGGCAATTTCTTTCATCAGTGTAAACTGGGAGCTTCCACAGCACAGGGGTTGAATACTTATGCAAGCAAGATATTTTAGTTTTCTTTTTCTTAAATATTTCCCAACATAAAACCAATGTCACCTTACAATAATTGATTTTGAGTTTCAGGGTTTTAAAATAAAATATCAAAACACAACGAAATTTCAATGTACCATTTGTAATTCAGTAATATGAGAGAATTGGTCAGGGGTCTGACTACTTCTGCAAGGCACTGTATGTATATGTGTAATATATATATATATATATATATATATTATATATATATATATACACACACACACACACACACCCCTATCCATCTATACACACACACATACATACAGTGCCTGTCTGATTTTCTGCGTATTTGACACTGAAATGTTATCAGATCTTCAACCAAAACCTAATATTAGATAAAAGGGACCCTGAGTGAATAAATAACACAAAAATTTGATACACTTCATTTATTTTATTAAAGAAAGTTATGCAACACCCAATGCCCCCGTGTGAAAAAGTAATCGGCCCCCTTAGACTCAATAACTGGTTACGCCACTTTTAGCAGCAATAACTGCAATCAAACGCTTCCTGTAGTTATTGATTAGTCTCTCACAGCGCCGTGGAGGAATTCTGGCCCACTCCCCCATGCAGAACTACATTAACTCAGTGACATTTGTGGGTTTGAGCATGAACTGCTCATTTCAGGTACTGCCACAAAATCTCACTATTTATGAACATCATACATAACATTCAGAGCAGAAACACCGTATTTACATTGAAAATTAAACTTATTTTTTTTCAAAAAGAGCACATACATAAACATAAAAATTAAGAAAATAAACTTTACGCAATAAACTTCTGTGTAAACAGGTGTAGAAAGCTGTATGCACATATACAATTAAAAAACATAAATAACTAGTTATAAAAATAGCATAAAAAAATATAACAACTTATGCAACGTGAAAGCGCTTTGAGTGAAACAGGGCTCTGTCTGTCTGTTCAGTTCTATTACAGCTTTCTTAGTACAATCTATACGCAGAAAACACGCTTTAACTGTACCAGTGCATTTGCCACAGACTGCCTTTTCACAACGGGTGCAGACATCAAAAGTTCTGTTTTTTATTGCACTTAGCAACCTGGCATTGTATTTTATTCCATGTGCAGTGGGCACAGCGTTAGCTGAAGGTTGAGGGGCATTTGCCAGACAGATTTAGTGTCTCATCAAAATGTTTCTGCCGTAGCTCCAGGGCTAGCTGCAAAATGAAGTCCCTCCGAGTGATTGTGTTGTCGGTGCACTCCTTGTACAAAACCAACGAGTTGATGGCTGCCAGGCCCAAAACATTATAAAAAACAGACACAGGCCACCTGCGAGTACCACCTTTGACAAAATACAGCCGTGCCATATGATCCAGTATATCCACACCGTACTTCATTGCGTTATATAATGCAAGTGTCACTGGCTTTCGTTTAGCATCAGTCCTGATGGTCACTGATCTGTGCAGAGCGCTCAGAATGCGCACATTTTTAAATTTCTTTGCACCGTCACACTCAGGGTGGCAGTCATTCTGCCTGAGAAATGTAGCGTAAATAATAATAATATGATATGTAGAATGACTTTCATCAGTCTTTCAAGCACTCAACAGGATTATAATAGGTTATTTCACAATGACTTTGATTTTATTACAAAGCCCAGACTAAATTGTTGGATATACTGTATTAATTTCAATATGCCGTATAAACTGCAGGCCTGGCGGTTGAAGAAGCAAGTGCTTATAACTTAATTTTTACGATTCTGCAGCTGAAACACTGTATGGGTATTTAATTCAAATATTTAGTAACAGTTAAGAACATACATGCACGAGATACACATACGCGAAGATATTTAAATTTGAACTGCAAAAGCCGTTCAAAAAGTCTTCTATTTAAATACTTTTGATTTTTCTCTTACTATAGTTGAACCATTCTGTTCTCACTGGATCAAAATGTTTGAGGCTCTGAGTAATTAAAAAAAAGATGTTTTTGCCTGATAAGGGAGGTTTGGAACTTTCAGCAGGTTGGCCTGACCTTCTGATACAAGGAGCTCTCTTTTCAGACCTTACACATTCACTAATATTGTTCTACTGTTATACTAGAATAAACAGGAATATGGAATCCTTCAATATTTGCATCGACTAATACAGAGTACATTAGAATTTTTTTTCTGAATAGTGTGTTTTAACACTTTCTTTAATATTTCTGCTGACTTTCACAAATGTTCAATTTGTTTCCCAAAGATCAGCCTGCTTTCAGTAGCGGTGACAGTCTTGGGTCAGTTTCTGATCTCAGCGAGTCTGTCAAAACCACCACAGGTGTGGGTGACAGTCTTTAAAAGCCTAATACCTGCAAAAAACTTAGCTGGGCTCACATCTCTACATTCTCATTCTGATGTAGACTTGCTTGAGTGTTTTGGATAATTGTTTTGCTGCATGACCCTGCTGCGCTTCAGCTCACGGACGGATGGCCTGACATTCTCCTGTAGAATTCTGATACAGAGCAGAATTCATGGTTCCTTCAATGATGGCAAGGTGCCCAGGTCCTGATGCAGCAAAGCATCCCCAAATCATGACACTACCACCACCATGCTTGACCGTTGGTATGAGGTTCTTACTGTGGAATGCAGTGTTTGGTTTTTGCCAGACATAACGGGGCCCATGTCGGCCAAAAAGTTCCACTTTTGACTCATCTGTCTATAGAACATTGTTCCAGAATTCTTGAGGATCATCCAGGTGCTTTTTGGCAAACTTGAGACGAGCATTCATGTTCTTAGTGAGCAATGGTTTCCACCTTGCTACTCTGCCATGAATCCCATTTTTGCACAGTGTCTTTCTGATGGTGGAGCCATGAACACTGACCTTAGCCGAGGCAAGAGAGGCCTGCAGATCCCTGGATGTTGTTCTAGGGTTCTTTGTGTCTTCCTGGACGATTTTACGCCTTGCTCTTGGAGAGATTTTGGCAGGACGGCCACTCCTGGGAAGATTCACTACTGTCCCAAACTTTCTCCATTTGGACAATATGGTTCCGACTGTGGTTCGGTGGAGCCCCAGAGCCTTAGAAATGGCTTGTAACCCTTTCCAGATTGATAGGCATCAACAACTATTTTCCAGAGGTCATCAGGAATTTATTTTGTTCGTGGCATGATGTGCCTCTAGAACCTGTGTGCTGACAATTCACTCTGATGGTAAAGGGCCAATGTTAGTCAGATTTATATTGGGCAGGGCTGGCCCAAATCAGGCCTGGTTGTTAACCAAAGTACTCAAACAGCTGACCCTAATTATCCCTTTAATTGGGTTGAGTTAACTAGGGGGGGCAATAACTTTCACACCTGAAACACGGTAAATCGATACTGTACGTTTAAAAGAAGAGAATCAATTACGTATAAAAGCTTAACAGTGGGCATGCTGAGGAGGCTCGCTGGAGGTCACTACGGGTGCTGTATGGAGGTTGGCGGTTCCTGTTTGTTATGCAGTCTCAGTCTGTGATGTCAGGCATTGTGTGATGTCATCAGGAAGACGACATCACAGGGCTGTGAGAGCGATGGTGGAGTGTTGGTGTTTTCAAATGAAAACAACTTAAAGCAAAAAAAAATTCTATATTATCAGCGGCTGAATGAGGCAAATGTAAACTAACACTTGCCAAGTATTCGGAACAAACTACGTGCCGGAGGCCAGATGAACAAACAGGTTAACTAACCTGTTTGTTCCGGCGGAATAGGTCGTACAGCTTTGAAAATTGGTAGCTTGGTTTTAAGTCAATAAAAGGATTCCCGCACAGTCGTTGTTTCGATTGCAAAAGGAAAATAGACATTTCTGTGACTTTGGTTAAATATCCAATACAGTCTCTGCAAGGAAGAGAAAATAATTCTAACACAATTGTCTCACAGAATATTAAATGAACATTACTCTGTCTATCAGAATTGCTAGTATTACCGCCAATCCTTGTGTATTCGACTCATGTGTTTTTTTTTCTTTTTTTACTTTTTCATTTTTTCCCTATTTATTTTGACCAGTATATCATTTTAAACATTGCTTTATAGTATACGGATGTATTTTTTTTGTTTCTGTATTTTATTTTAGTAACTGTTAATTACCTTTTGTTTTACTGATTAATTGTTGGGTATGCATATTGCGTTGCATGTGTGAGTGTTTGCTGAGACTATTGAAACCCGGCTTGCAGTTCAAGTGTAAATTGGCTCGTGAGGGTATATTCCCGCAACCATTGGTGTTGATTACTAAAGAAGTGTCTTTGGTAACATAATGGTAAAAGTTAGTCTGTCTCTTGGAAGGACCGTATTTAAAGCAGGTTTCCAATAGGGGATGAAAAGCTTTTCATTGTCTCGTACTGTTTGTTACTACCATAGCAATTAACTTTTTCTATTTTTTTTTTTATTTTTGGTTAATATTTTCTTTATTTTATAACTTTGTTAATTAACATGTGTTTCTTTATTCTGTAAAACGTGGTTTTTCATTTGTTTTCATTATTATTGGTAAATGGATTCAAGGCTGGAGCCATCTAAATTTATTTGAAATGAAAGCACCACCAAACTGGTGTCATTTTTTCTCTCAGACTCCCTCTATATACTACTACAACCCACAAAAAAATCTGACCAAATACAATGTGAAAAATGTGCACAAATGCAGAAAATCAGACAGGGGGCAAATACTTTCACGGCACTATATATATATATATATATATATATATATATATATATATATATATATATATATATATATATATATATATATATACATATATATATATATATATATACACACACACACAGAACAGTGGATAATAACATAGTAAATCTGATCTGTAATCATTTCATAAAATTTAAAACATAGAAAATGAAAAGATGCATTGGATAAAGGCAAGGATAAGAACAATGGCTTTCCTTTGTTTAACGGGGTAAGCATTACAAATATCACAGCAAGTACGGTACCGTATCAGTAGGTGAGGCATTATTAAAAGATCAAATTACACATCAGTGTAGGCCTTCACACAAATAAACTTAAAACAACTTTTTATTAAAGAGCGATATTTTTTTCTGTGGTAGTTTTGTACAGAACAACTGATTTCCAAAGCAAGTCACCTTCAAGTCAGATGGTGCAAATCGGCATACAGGTTATTAGATAGATACATAGAAATACTTGATCATACTTTAAAGTTGGCGACAAGAGTCAGATATCCGATAAATGTTGCCTCACAGCTTCAAATGATATAGGGTGCTATGTGCAAAGATAAACAAAACCAGCTTCAGCACTGGTCACTCGATCAGCACTAGTCACCTGATTAGCAAGCTCCGATTGGCTTGGAAACGATGGATAGAACCTCAAGGCAGAACGCTCGTTTCGGTACCCTTTAAGAGAATGATTCACAGGGCTTTACAGGGATTGAGCCGAGACACATATATGCTCACTGGTAATGATGTTAAAGTAAAAAATATTTAAAAACTTTAAATGCCTAGTTTCTCAGACCTTGGGTAGCTCTAATCTTGGTTTACTTTACCTAATTAACATCGAGTAGTCCAAGATAAGTGCCAATTAGGGTCTGTGAAACAACTGTAAAGATTTAAAATTGCTTTTTTTTTTTTTTGTTTTGTTTTTTTTGGTGAACAAAAAGAAAAAAAACACACTTTTGGGGGCATAAATTTAAGGGGAATGGTATCTACAACTGAATCTGATAACACAGCTGTTAATGTAAAGACAACATCTTAAAACATGTGGTCTATAAATGGATATTGGCAAAACAATGTGGCAGGGAATCAGTTATTTACTGGTGAACACCTGTAACAGCATGAAACAGAAAAAAGCTGTGTACTAAATATCAGGACAAAACTCAAAACTTGGTCTGTATCATCCATATGGTTAGCAATGTGGCAGTGAAAAAGAAGTACAGAGAAATCATAGAATACAGCTGTATAGTAAACAAAATGTTGACAAGTCAGTACATCAAATGGTTTCCAAGATATGGGGGTTACTGTGGGCTAAAGGACTCACATAGATGCGTGTAGTATCAAAGGGGCAGTTATGTGTGGAGGCTCTGCCATCAGCAGGCAGCACCGTGGAATTGCAGCCAATTATCAGGTTCCTCCCTGTATCCATGATGGTCAATGAAATGGCCAGGAGGAGCCCAACACAACACGCCATTGACAGAAATGCATTTAAGCAAGACATGATCAGCAGACTCACATGCTGTGGGAAGGAAAACATTATTTACATACAACACACAAATACTGGTACCTTAAAAGGAGTGCTTAAGTTTTAAATGCATTCTTATCCCTCATTAGCTATAAAAACTGGTTTTGAAGGAATAAGAACAGAATGACAACCAAGGTAGTATTTAATTTTTTTATCTAGTATCATATTTAGCAAGAAAGTAAATTCCTGAAAGTGAATTCCTATTCCTCTCATTATTTGTTTGCCAGATGACTGCCAAAGCAGTGAATATTGGGAAATGTGTAGCAAAATAAGGAATACATCAGGAACTTGGCTACTCTTAAAAGAAAAAAAAGGGTTTAGATAAAATACATGTGACTTGATTGAATTATAATAAAATACTAGCCACTTACAGACTGGAGTTTGTTTCTATTGGAAATCCCTCCCTATACAGAAGCCTCACATGCCCTGTATGCACTTGTGTAGATAAGTGCAAATTGTCCATCATAATAATAATAAACTTTGTCAAGCAACTCTGTTCTTACCAATTTTCCATTAGGTAGGTTTCTGGATACAAGAATAGCTATAATCCCTGTAGTAATGCTCTGTAATGGAAAAAAAAAATAATAAATTAGTCAGTGGCATAAAAAAAAAAAGATACAGCTTTGTACAAATAGGGTTTTGTTTTACCACTGAATAGGCTACATTTTTGTATGTCTCCAACCGGCTATAAAATTATAACTTTTTTCATAGTGTTTCTTAATTACCAAGCTATGGCCAAAAGTTGTGCAACGCAGTCACGCAGACATAAGGTTCTGATTACAACCAGCTCAAAAGGGGGGTAAATCCCCATCGATATGCATGAAAATTGGTATGTGTGGTCGGATTGACTTTTGTATACACCTGTATCTCAAAGTACTGCCAATTAAGGAACCACACTTGGCACACACACACACAGTCCCGGGAGTGTAGATGTGCAACGGATAGTTATATTTTTCGGTGTGGGGGGTGGTCCTGGTTTTACTGAAATCGAACCATAAAGATAACGGTCTGACATCAGTGCTTGGCAGCTTTGCTTTCGACCGTTCCATTTCACTGAATAGGGAGACATTGAATAGCCTATAGTTCAGCACACACGAGTCAGATCTGTGTTTGTCTGGATAAAACTGGTAATCCGTGATAATAATTACTGTTTGTGCCTTCGGTACTGGGGAAACTAATAATAATTTGTTCATTTAGGAAATATGTTTTTCTCCACCCCTCCCCTCCCTTTATGATACAGTTTGGAGTTCATCGAAACTGTCAGTGTTCCGTTCCATTCCACACACACACAGAGTGTCAGTGGTCAGAGAAACACACAAGTGAAACAGAGAATGCAGTGGCACTTTACAGTATTACCCTGTTAGCTGGGTTGTATTGTTGCTCACCAGCCCTTAATTTGTAATGACAGGGATGGCGGGGCTCCAGCGATAATTTAAATTTAAAATTAAAGTCTGTACGTTCCTGCTGCTTGAATAGAATGAACACAACCACAATCGCAACCACCACCACTTCAGAGTGAAAAAAGGTGCCCTGGCTCAGCCCTGGAGAGCCCTGGTACAAATTAAGCACTAGTTAAATAATAAAATGTAAGCCTTGGATAAAGGCATCTACCAAATGGATAAAAAAATAATAAAGACTACAGTGTATTTGTTATGACACCTCCTATTTTAAACTCCAATTGCTTTTTGTTTATTGAAGATCGTTGTTATTGGGTTTGTGATTATTTGTTTCTATCAAAGTTGTAATTTGCTTTGTTAAACTAATGATCTGACTGACAGCTTTACATGGCCCAGCTTGAACAAAACTATTGTTCGTCGAGGAACACATTGATTCACATCAAATAAAATACATACTGCCTGCGAAAAAATTAAGTCTGTCAATACTTGTAAACACAATACTGTAAATGGTTATGATCTTGTATAGCGTAGGTTCTAAAATAAAAAAAAATAAAAACAAAAAAAAAAACACTGCCAAAGGAAGTTTGAGATTTTTTTAAAATGAACAGTGCGCGCTGGTCCACGAAGTTGTTCAAACGCTACAGAATGTTTATCTTGAAGAGACCTTCACAACGCGAAGTAATTAAGTAAAATTAAGAAACCCCTGAAATAAGGATGTACTGTATCAGACAGCATTAGAACATCCATGAGTAAAATAAAGTTATTTAACTTTTAATTAAATGGGTGAACAACAATATATTTTTTAGAAAGTATATGACCGATGACGATAAATCAGCTTGAATTGAGAAAATAAATGAATACTCGCAACGAGTTGTCTAAAGCCAGTAAAAAAATAATAAAAAACTACAGTATATTAATACAGTGACAATACAACTGTAGTAATATTCGTATTGTAATTGTTTGTGTACAACTAGGTACATTTTTTAAAAACTTCTTGATAATTAATTTAATTGCCCTGAAATAAGGATGTATTAGACAGCATTTGAACATCCACGAGTAAAATAGTTATTTAACGTTTAATGAAATGGGTCAATAACAATATTTTTTAGAACGTATAAGACATAACCGATGACGATAATCAGCCTGAATTGAGAACATAAATTAATACTACTCGCAGCGAGTAGTCTAAAGCCGGTTAAAAAAAAAAAACACCACATTATAATACAGTATATTATTAATACAGTGACAATACAACTGTAGTAATATGCGTATTGTAATTGTTTATGTGTACAACTCGTCAAGACTATAAAAACTTCACAGAATTCTATTTATTACATTGAGTAAACTTTTGGGCAATTCAATTTAGAAATGCCTAAAAACCTGCAGGATTCTTACATGATCTTTCTAGAGAGAGTGGAGAGAGCCACACAACATGAATAACTGCTCCCCGGCAGTACTGTTCAAATAATGTCACCAGCTCTTCAGTCTCGGGTACAGCCCTTGCTTTCCCCACCTTTCCAGCCTCAGATAGAGCCATTGCTGTCCCCACCTCTCCAACCTCAGGTACAGTCCTTGCTGTCGCCATATCTGCAGCCTCTCTGGTAACCGTTGCTTTCCCCACCTCTCCAGCCTCACGTACAGCCGTTGCTGCTTCCACATCCTCAGCCTCCGGTACAGTCCTTGCTGTCCCCACCTCTGTAGCCTCCAGGGCAGCTGTTGCTGTCCCCACCTCTTCAGCCTCCAAGGAAGCCATTGTTGTCCCCACCTCTCCAGCCTCAGATACAGTCTTTGCTGTCCCCCCCCTCTCCAGCCACCAGGGACAGTCTTTGCTTTCCCCCCCCCCCCTCTAGCCTCAGGGACAGATAAGAACACCTGATTTTGCCTCAATAAACCTGGGTTTTAAAAAAAACTCTTTACATATTTGGTGGTTTGATTTTCCAAGATGCCTTCTGCAAAACTATGGAAATTCAATGGCAAAAACGTTGTTAAAGTAACGTTAAGGTTTGTTTGCAAATGTCCAAAATGGCTAGGACATTGCAAGTTAAGGTAGCCACGCAACCTTAATGTCAAGTGTGACAAGAAACACACATAAGGGTGCACCCTTATGTGTATGTTTCCTGTCACACTTGACATCACATATGACAATGACCTCACTAAGCACATGACAAATTCTCCCCGAAGACTGGCCATACGGAAGTCATTGTGATTGGTAACATGTTCAGTAACTGCATTAATCTTTGCTGTCGAAATGTGCTTTAACCAACAACATATTTCCATGTACTCAGAAATGTGTAATTCATGTTGAGGCATGTAGTGATGAGTATTTGATGTTTGGAAAGGAGTACCTGAAAATGGATGGGACATGCAATATGTGAAACCCTACATGTAAGATAACACTCTCCATTAAATTTCACTCAGAAGACACCAGTGAAATAGAAAAGGAACCTTTTGTAGTACTGTATGGTATACTGCTGCTCCATGTATACTGTGGTACACAAACCCCAAACCCCCACCCCCACCCCCACAAACCCAAACAGCAATCTGCAGACAGTATAGCCAAATCAAAAAAGGAGGCATAGGTAAAAGGCAAAGGCAGACAGGTGCTAATACATGATGAATCTGACCCTGGAAATACAGTGCTTACAATAAACATATCAAAATGGCACGGTCATGGTGCAGGGCAATAAGGCCAGTCAGATGTTTCGAAGAAAAATTTGTGGACCTATAAAAATCTGTCAGAAACCGAAAAACCAAAAACAGAAAAATAAAACAGTGAAGAAACTAAGATCAACATCCTCACAGCAGTAAGCATTGCCTCTGACAGCACTGAAGAGCGAGAGCACAGCCCCAGGAGACACTAATCCCCTCGGTCCAGCCCAGCCCTTGGAGATCCACAGCACAGGTCTCCGAGCTGAAGGGCTGACAGCCTGTGGAGCTCCAAGAGCTGGTGCTGACCAGGCTCTCAGACAGCGACCCCACCGCCCCAAGCAGACAACACAATGCTGAAGTAGCCCTGCTGATGGACTCCAATGGGAAACTCATGAGTGAGCAGCGCCTCTTCCCCAGACGGAAGGTATCAAAGATATTGCGCCCGACGACAGGGAAGGCCCTGCAGGAGCTGTCCGTGTCGAGCCTTGGCTCCCCCAGCCACATAATAACACATACGGGAACCAATGACCTGCATGCCCAGCAGGACAACATGGCCATATCACGAAGTAAAGTGGCCGAAAGGGCCGCACAGGAGTTCCAACACAATTATAATTTCAACCTCGTTACAAAGAAGGGATTTCCACCCAAAATTAATAGGGAAAATTAATGAAGAAATCTTCTGTTGATACCAAAATGTAACCCCCCCCCCCAAAAAAAAAAACACACCACATGTACAGTAACTGCAATAGATAAATAAATAATATATATTACTACACTGAAATGTACAATGGTAAATAGCTTTCTTTAAAAAAAAAACAAAAAAAAAAAAACATTTATTTCATTAAGTAATTAAATGGTTTCTGGTAGAATAGTAGTTGGAATAGATGAATTTAACAATAACAATGTGGAACATCCAGGGGCTGAGCTCCTCAGCATTCAGCCTGAAGAGCACAGCCCCTGAACTTGTAAATTGTATTCAAAATATCGATTTGATTATTCTACAGGAGACATTGTGCAGGGAAGACGTGTCCACTCACTGTCCCTCAGGCTATAGGGTGATAATAGTGCCCTCCCTGAAACACAGCACAATTCAGCATGGCAGAGACTGTGGGGGAATTATCATTTGGTATAAAGCAGAGCTCACCAAAACTATTCAGCCCATTAAAAAAAGGGAGAGTCCCATATGTGGTTAAAAATTAGCAAAAATATTAGTCTCAAATCAGAATGACATTTACCTGTGTGCAATATATATTCTCCCCCCCTCCCCCCCAGAATCTTCCAGGCCCAGGGGAATGTGGTGATCTGTGGAGATCTTAACGCCAGGACATGCACACTGCCTGACTATCAGCACACGGAGACAACCACACATTTGGTCAAAAATCTGTATACTCCACACCCATCAGCTCCCACAGAAACAGTTATGACCGGGAGACAAATAAAAATGGGAGAAAAGATACTGAAGCTCTGTCAAGGCCTGGGCCTGTACATTGTCAATGGTAGATTCCGAGGGGACTCTTTAGGAAGCTACACCTCCTGCTTGGCCTTTTTCCCAAAAATAGAAAATCGCTGCAAACAATTCCCAGACCATGAAAAATTTCCCATCCTCAAGAGAGGAAACAAGCTGCATTAAAAGAAGCAGCCCAAGTCACAAGCGCCTGTCACAGCGAGGGACAGGGCGTGACACTGAGGCTCCTCACACAGGGAGGAGGAGGGAGGAAAAGAAAAATTAAATTATAGAATACTTAGTTGTCCTGCGTTATACCACCGCCTTTATAACTCCACCCTCGCATACCGCCAGCTAGCTATTGTCTCTGAACAAATGTCACCAATATAAAAGTGATATTGCCACTCCGTTGTCCGCCACCCGACAACTTCAAGCCAAGCAAACGTAAATATAAGCATTGTAGTTTCCCTCATTGTAGCGCCAATGAAATAATCATAGCAATTAAAACAGTTATGAAGTAACCTTTGACTTGCTTTCCTAGTTAGTTAGCTGAACGTTCATACCAATGTCATCAACACTCCCGCTCCCAAAGCAAAACAAAGTACAAAATGGTGAGTCGACCCTACATTTAACACCAGAGCAAAATAAACAAAGAAATCGGCATGTATGCATCTGAAAATAAAAAAAGCAAGTCAGCGCAAATGTTTTCTCGCCTAAGTGAGGCATATCCTGTTAATCGAAGGACAATCGGAGACATTCTAATGGATAAAAACAAATGGCTTTGCTTGACGGAACGGGTCGATTAGTTTAACCTAAAAAAAAGGCTTGACGCAGTCTAATAAGTGACTTTTATAAACCACAGTAAATGTTAAAAAAATTATGGTAAGAGATTTGTTTACGTGCAAGTTTTGCACAAATGAAGGTTTAAAAAAAAAAAAAAAAAAAAAAAAAAAAAAAAAAAGAGTGGTTTGCCTGTATGGATTCCAGTGATTTCAGAAAATTTGGACTTTTTGGCTTTTTTTTTTTTTTTTTTTTTCAATGCAGTGTCTAGTGTTTGGTCCCAAAATGTTTTACTACCCCTAGAGTACATGGAACTGAAGTTGCCAAGCTCCCACCAAATTTGTGTTGCTATGGCATGTGGTCCCTCAAGAAATGTCAACTTGGTCACGCAAAAACATTTAAAAAAAATGTAAATACAAATTATTATTCAAACCATTTGTATATTTTTTTCTATTTTCTGCCTAGAAATGTACACAATTAAGTGGAGACAATACATTGGTATTTTTATTTGATTTTACAAAAATATATTTTTCAAGATATGTTTTTTAAAACTATGCTACTGATGATCTAAGTATAATGGATAAACATAACATTGAACAATTTTAAAAAATGTTGAGCAGTTTCATTTTTATTTTGCAATTTAATCTTGTGGCAATACCGTGACCAAGTCGACAAGAATAAGAATTGACTAATGCCTAGTATTCTTTGAAATTCTTTAATGATTTTTAAATAAACAATATAGAATTAAAAAACATGAAAATATGTATTTATCAAATAGAATATTTAAAATGTAACGCTATGAACAAGTGCAATATTTCAACAAGAAAAAAAAAGTCATTAAGTGCAAAGTCAACAAGAAATATAAAACAATCTAATACATATTGATATTTTATCAAAAACAAAACTGTTAACAATAATTACACAATGCAAAAAAAAAATTAACTAAGTATTATTTAAAATTTAACATTAAAATATTATTGGATAATAACTTTCATAATGTAATAAAACTGATTAATGTGGGCTCCCGAGTGGCGCACCCAGTAAAGGTGCTCCGTGTGGAGTGCAGGATGTGCCCTATAGTCTGGACGTCGCAAGTTCGAGTCCAGGCTATTCCTTTGCCGAGGATGGGAGATTCCAGGGGGCGGCGCTCAATTGGCTGAGTGCCGCCTGGGGTTAGGTCGGCCAGGGTGTCCTCGGCTCAACGCGCACCAGCGACCCCGGCAGTCTGGCCGGGTGCCTGCGGGCTTGCCTGCAAGCTGCCAGAGAGCTGCGTTGTTCTCCGATGCTGTAGCGCTTGGGTGGCTGCATGGCGAGTCCGCAGTGTGAAAAAGCGGTCGGTGGTCGGCTGACGGCACAAGCTTCGGAGGACAGCGTGTGTTCGTCTTCACCCTACCGAGTCAGCGTAGGGGTGGTAGCGGTGAGCTGAGCCTAAAAATAATTGGCCATTCCAAATTGGGAGAAAATAATAAATAATTGGCAACGACTACATTTTTATAAAAATAAATAAATAAAAACAAATGATTAACGTATTATAAAATTTCGGGGTGTGTTTCAGTGTGCATTATTTGCTTATTTAGCAGACGCCTTTATCCAAGGCGACTTACAGGGACTACAAAATTGCACTGTATCTACAGAAAACAATACCCCCCCCCCCCTTAAAAAAAAAAAATAAATAAATAAAAAAAAAAAAGCTACATGTCTAAATATTAAAAACAGCTACAGGTCTAAATAATAATTATCCAGCCATTATCATAACCGCTTAATCCTTTAGAGGGTTGCGGTGAGCCGGAGCCTAACCCGGCAGACACAGGGCGCAAGGCAGGACGCAAGGCAGGACGCCAGTCCATCGCAGGGCACCACACTCACACAGAGGGCAATTTAGAGTGACCAATCAACCTTGGACTGTGGAAGAAAACACACACACACACACACACACACACACACACACACACACACACACAAACAAACAAACAAACATGGGGAGAACATGCAAACTCCACACAGACAGTCCGACCCCTAGGCCGGATTTGAACCTAGGACCCTGGAGCTGTGAGGCAGCAGCGGTAACCACCAAACCACCGTGCCACCCTAAATAATAATAATACCAACTCCACTACTAATAACAACACTAAAAAGTAGTTTGCAGCCCTAGTCACAAGCCATGTCATCTTGGTCACATAGATTTGTATGATAAACTGTGACCAAGATGACTGACCAAGTTGACAAGTTTCCTGCCAAAAAATGACAGTTACAAAAAAGGCCCCATCTAACTAATGTTAGACCAAAATATACAAAAAACCTTTGCCTTTTCTGTACAGTTTGAATATTTTAAACAACTTTTGTCAAATTGAGACTAAGGACCAAGTTGACATGTTATGGTTATCAATTGTACATACGTTACATAGAAATGAAAAAAAGAAATAAAAAGGATTAAAAAAACAAACAAAAAAAACACAAAAAAAAACAAAACTTACCAAGCCTCTCTTATCATCTTCCTATCAGCAGTGAGGTAGGACCCCTCTGAGGACCCCAACATTGTAGCTGTCTTTAAATTCCTTACTTAAATTGGCGAAATCCATAAACTGTGACCAAGTTGACATTTTTGTGTGACATGATAATTTTCAGAATTAAAATGCATTTATTTCTTATTTTACATTTATTTTTATGTTTTGGTTATTTGTTATTTAAAAAGATACAACTGTTTATTAAATCAGGGAGGCTGAATTGCTTTACAACTTACAGAAATATTTTTGTTGGTGAGATTTTGAAATTTTGGGACTTTAGCTTGGGACACTATTTTAACCATGTTACTGACTTAAGTGTAAATTTCTAGAAATTACAATTGTATATTTTTTTTCAAAATAGTATTGATCATTTGTAGTAATTTGATCCTACTTTAAAATAAACATTTAATTAAATGTCAATTTAGGATGTAATTGAAAAAAAAAAATACTTAAATGCTGAGGACAGCAAAAGTCCCGATTTTCTGAAATCACTGATTCAACGTTTTTTTTTTGTTGTTTGTTTTTTAAACAGCTTAAAAAGAATGCTGTTGAGCTTAAATTGCTTTGTAAAATAGATGGAAATGTTCAAATCGGGGTATTTCAGCAGGCTTACAGTCGTGCCACAAACAGTGAAGTGCAAATAACCAGTACAGTAAAAAAAAAAAGTATGCTTTTTTGTTTTAAAGAACTGTTTGGGTGATTTAACACTAAATGAGTTTATTTTTATTTTATTTTCAAGTACAAAAACTGTTCCTCAAAAGTAACCATGTATGTCACTTGTAGGACTCGAGTCACATTTTTCTTGATTTAGACGAGTCACGGCCGCAAAAGACTCTGATTCCACCTTGTGTGACTTGGACTCGTGACTCTGCGATATTAATGACGAGTCCTTTATTTTCTATTACACAAAAAAATTCTACCATTCCAGTCCCGCTTCCCCTAAAACTTCCACTAACTACATCTCAGAATACAATATTTTCAGTTACTAGGAAACGTGCACAATAAAAACCCACCCAACAAAACATTATCCAATCACTGGTTAGCCCTGTTGTCTTTGCAACCAATCATAGTAAGAATAAGAAATTGGAAGCAAGTTAGGTTGTAGTGTAACCACCCCCCCCCCCCCCAACACAAATCCAACTGCAACCATGGCAGAAAGTTTTTTTTTTTCTTTTGCATTAAGTTTTATAAGCAATGATGTCATAATGGTAAACAAGTAATTTGGCTTTTAACAAGCCTTTCTCTTTACTACTTTAAACCGTGTTTTAAGTTTAATCACTGTAGAAATACATTTCTAAAACTGGAAAAAATACGTAATTTGATTTTGCCGCGCTCCCTGAATATCTGGAATATAATTAGTTTGAACTGAAAACAATAGAACATTGGTCACCTTAATTGAGTTTACTGAAAACAAAAATTAATGAAAACAGAATAAATCATACAAGTTATAAATAGGGGTCTACTTAAATCGCGGTAAATTTACGTATTTTTCACGGGTATGTTGCGGAATAAACTGGACCTCACCTTCTCCAGGGCCTGCTGCCCCTCCACCCTCTCTGTCACCCCCCTGGACCTCTCTGATCACTATTTCATCTCTTTTTCTCTGTCTCTCCCCCCTCTCCCTGCTCCTCCTACCCCCACTATCACCTCTCGCCGTAACCTCCGCTCTCTCTCCCCCTCTGTCCTTGCCTCCACTGCTCTCTCACCTCCCTCCTATCGACTCCTTTTCACAACTCTCCGTAGACTCTGCTACCTCTACCCTCTTCTCCTCACTCACCTCCTCCCTCGACTCCCTCTGTCCCCTCCCCATCCCTGGCTCTCCTCTGCTCTCCGCTCGGCAAGAATCACACTGCGATCTGCTGAAAAGAAATGGAAGAGAACCAAACTCCCTGCTGCCCTAGACCTTTACCGCACTCTGCTCTCCTCCTCTACTCTCTCCTCTGCTAAATGTGCTTATTTCCAATCTGTAATCCAAGCCTCCACTAACAACCCACGTAAACTATTCTCTACCTTCTCCTCCCTCCTAAACCCTCCCCCCCTCCCTCCTCTATCTCCCCTGATGACTTTGCCTCCTTCTTCTCTTCTAAAATCTCAGATATCCGCAAACTCTTTAACACCTCTCCCTCCCCCGCACCCCCTCCTGCTCCAACCCCTACACCCACTACATCCCCTACTAACTCGCCCTCCTTCTCCACCTTCTTGCCCCTCTCAGACTCTGACCTCTCCTCCCTGCTCCAGGGTCACAAACCCACCACGTGTGCCTTGGACCCCCTCCCCACTCACCTCTTTCAAGCTGCTGCTCCTGATCTACTCCCCTTCATCTCCTCCCTCCTCAACACCTCTCTACTTTCTGGTATCTTTCCCTCTGCCTTCAAAAAAGCCTCTATCACTCCCCTCCTCAAAAAACCTACCCTCTACCCCACCTCCCTCCAGAGCTACCGTCCTGTCTCCCTCCTACCCTTCCTCTCCAAAACCCTCAAGCGGACTGTACACCGCCAGCTCTCTGCTTTCCTGTCCAACCACTCTGCTTGACCCTCTCCAATCTGGCTGCCCACTCCACTGAAACCGCCCTCCTGTCTGTCACCAACTCACTTGTGTGCCCGAGCTGCCTCTCTCTCCTCTGTCCTAATTCTCCTCGACCTCTCTGCTGCCTTTGACACTGTTGATCACTCTATTCTACTATCATCTCTTGCTGACCTGGGGATCTCTGGCACTGCTCTGGTCTGGTTCTCCTCCTACCTCTCCAACCGCACTTACCAGGTAACCTGGCGTGGAGCAACCTCCACACCTCACCCACTCTTAACTTGAGTCCCCCAAGGGTCAGTCTTGGGTCCTCTCCTGTTCTCTCTCTACACCCGCTCCCTGGGCCCCCTCATCGCATCCTATGGTTTCTCATACCATTACTATTCTGATGATGCTCAGATTTTCCTCTCCTTCCCCACCTCTGACTCCACCATCTCCTCCATTATCTCTACCTGTCTGTCTGCTATTTCCTCCTGGATGCACTCGCATCACCTCAAACTCAATCTCTCTAAATCTGACCTCCTTTTCTTTCCCTCCCCCCCCCCCCCCCTCCTCTGATCTCTCTATCTCTGTTCCTCTGGAATCTACCACACTCTCTCCCTCTTCCTCAGCTAAGAACCTTGGAGTCACCCTGGACCCCTGCCTCTCTTATTCCCAGCACATCTCCACTCTGGCACGCACTTGCCGATTTCTTCCTGAGCAACATCCGAAGAATCCGACCCTTCCTCACCAATTATGCTACCCAGCTCCTGGTCCAGGCCCTGGTACTCTCCCGCCTAGACTACTGCAACTCCCTCCTGGCTGGCCTCCCTGCGTCCGCCACCCGTCCGCTCCAGCTCATCCAGAACTCTGCTGCCCGCCTGGTGTTCTCTCTGCCTCGCCTCGCTTCGCTTCGCCCACGCTACGCTTCGCCCACGCTACTCCACTGGCTTCCGATCACCGCTCGCATCCAGTTCAAGACTCTTGTACTAGCCTACAGATGCCTTGACCAGACTGCACCCAGCTACCTCCAGACCCTCATCTCTCCCTACACCCCCACTCGACCTCTCCGCTCCGCCTGCACTAGAAGACTAGCTCTACCTCCGCTACGCTCCCCTGCCTCCAGAGCCCGCTCCTTCTCCACCCTTGCTCCGCAGTGGTGGAATGACCTTCCTACAGATGTCAGGACTGCCCAGTCCCTGACCACATTCCGGCGCCTCCTTAAGACTCACCTCTTCAAACAGTACCTGTAGAACTCCTCTGTTTGTATCCTGGGACACTATCACCCTTCATGTAAATGTGCTTAATTTTGCTCTTATCTGCCCCCTATTTTACTGCATTTAATCCTGTACTTCAGAATACTGTAATCTGCCAAGTGTTTAACCTGTAGTACTTTGTATTTAATCATATCCTGATGTAACGATCACTATTATCTGCTGTATTATTGAATTGTGGTTTGTCACACTTGTACTTTGCTTGAACAAAAGTTATTGTATTTCTTGCTCTTATTGTATTACTTGTATTGTAACACTTGAAATGTATTTGCTTACAATTGTAAGTCGCCCTGGATAAGGGCGTCTGCTAAGAAATAAATAATAATAATAATAATAATAATAATAATAATAATAATAATAAAAATTAGGATTTTGCAGACATGTTTAAACATTAAATAAACCTTAGTAGACAGTATTTCGAACACTATAAAGCCTAAAAATAGTGGTACTTGCTTCCTTACTAAAACAGAGTGCTGTCATTTGTTAAAGGCGAGTATGCCGCATCCCCCTGCAGTTGACTTGCCCATACACCGAGACTGCACGTCTGCACACACTGAATTGGTTGGAAGTTAAGGCAAAGCTTTGCCAAGTTATACTGATGTGGAAATCGATTAGAAACAGCCCAAAAACTCGGTTACACAAGGGCATCTGGCATACTTTAATAAAGGCAATGTATGCAGCACGTTCGTTGTCATGTTATTTGTTCCATCCAATAATTTATTTTATTAGTACTGAGTCAAAACAAAGAAGATGTGGCTATTTGGGTCTAAAATTCCAACTGTAAGCAGCAGGTTGAAGCAAGGTGGCTGTGCTGGATCATTTTAGTACTGATTTAACTTGCAGACAGGAATACTTTTTGTCTGGGCTGACTTTCCAGTTTGGTTTCTGAAAGCTGTTTATTTTACGTTCTGTTCAGCAGCCTCTGAAGTAGCCTTTTGTTTAATGTGTGATTCTGAAGCTAAATAGCGATCGATCATATTTTTTCCAAATACACATTAAGATATGGAAAACAATTACCTCAGTCTGCATGTAGTTTCTTTGTGAAATATCTTAAAACGATCATCAGCCAAAATATACTTTGCTTTTTTTGTCGTCCATTTCTACTATTTTCCCTCCAATGCTGAAAACTAGATTTTAGCAACCTTAATCAAAACAATGCAGCACCAACTTTGTCCCACCCCCTCCTGCACAGTACAGGTCACATAAAAGCAGTAAAGATGCACCGATAGGCTGATTAAAACTTTGTCATTTGAATAGTAAACAAGAACGTTAACTGCTTTGGATCATTTATTTTGTAAATGTTACTTGTGGACATTTTTTGTTTGTTTGTTTTTTGCTTAAGTGCAATACACACGGGACGGCGAAGGAATAAAAATGTGTTATCTACAGAAGGAAGACACGTAGTTTGCGTCGCTTGCGTTGTGTAGTAGTTCATTTAAACAAGTTCTTTTTTTTTCCTCTCCGTACTTGTTTGTATGCATTGGCACCCAAGAGGTGAATTTCGCGGTGACCCCTCAATTTCACGATTTCCGCGAAATCGCGATTTAGGTAGGTCCCTAGTTATAAATCACACTTTTAGAGCTTCTTAATTCATATCAGAATGTTGCGGTGTGATTAAATATTCTGTGGTTTGCTTCTAATCTCCACTCGTTCCAGCACACGCAAGAAACGTCAAGGAAGTCACCTGGCAAATTCTGTGTCACAGGCAGTTGTATCAGACATATGACAGAAGGACCAATAGCAAATAAAAAAAAATTAAAAAAAAAACCCACGACAGAACACTTCTTACCAAAATGAATTTATTATAGATGAGGGGAAAACACATTTAACAATACACTGGGCAGTGTCAACCTAGAAATCTGTCTGTGTGACTTCATTTTTTTATTCCATTATGAACCTACACAAACAGGAGATAAATAAATATAATGGTTTGTGTACGAGAAAAGATAAAATACATTATCTGAAATCAAATGAACCGAAACAATCTCGTAAATGCATCATTGTATTACAGACTTGAGTGCAAATGCAATGAAAGTGAAACATAGCATTTGTTTTGCAAAACAAAAGAATAAAAATACTAAATGTACTATTTAAAAACAGTATACATACCAGTTCCGGAAATGTCTAAAGCAGATTTTACCCGAATTGAAGTCAAAGTAGATGCTATAGGTCAGAGGTGAAAGCAACTTTAAATTTCTTACCAGTGTAGTGTTATTTACAGGTACGCGTTAAAGTGGTAGAGCAGGGAAGCGCCCATTCAAATCTGGTCTTTTACATATATTATTGAATTTATAATTTATTTTACATTCTCTAATGCATCATATTTTCCAGCATTAAGAAAATAGTATATGAATATATCATATGCAATATATATATATATAATTTATTGGTACAACTTTGCGGAGGACTTCGTGATAGTTTCTTTAGAGAAATTGTCTGTTTCCAGTTTAAGTTTGCAAACAAATGTATAATTAATGGTAAAATGTACCTCTGACAATAGGAAAACACCCATTAGATTGCAATTGATTGCACATGTACCAAAATTTGACAGCATACCCGTGTCTGACGTTACACGGGTCAAGTTTTGGTACACGTACCACATTGACAACATACCACTTTCTAACATTACATCGGCTGAAAAACAACATCCACAAACTTGAAGCTTCTCCATAAACTTCAGGTAGATTCAAACAATATTCGAATTCCAAAAGAAAAGAAAAGACGACAGTGACAGACACATTGAGAGGTATGCAAATAGAATAATGTAGCTAGAAAAAATACAATTAACTTTTTTTGTATTTTAGTTTGTTATAACTTGTGCATTTTCCTGAAGGATAACTTTTCCCACCACTAGTTTAATGAAAATGGATTTGAGTTTATTTCAAGGACACGTACTGAAGACTCAAAGTCAAGGACTCGTGACTGGGACTCCAACTCGACAAGTCATAGATCGATCACACACACACACACACACACACCCCATCAGTGAAGCAAATATGCAACACCTTGTGAATTAACCATGCATAAAGCACCATGTAAATCAACACTATATTTTTTACAAAAACACACACATTCCCACTAGTGGATCATTTGGCTAAATGGCGGTCAGGAGTTCAGTTCGAAGTGACAGACGTGCAAACCAAATGCGAGAAGGAGAGCGGGTTGGGAGAGGGAAGAGGGAAAGGGCTTGCCCCAGGTTTAGCTGCCAGAGCGGGGCTGCAGCGAAGCTGAAGCGTCTCGTCTCCCAGAGAAAGCCGCAGCTCCTCTCACAGCAAAAACGTAAATACATTAGGAAAGATAACCACGTAATCGGCCTAATATTTATTGAGTTATAAAACAAATGCTGAATAAGATGTCTGTGTTATAAAGTACCAGCGCAGCTTTTCTTCAGTTCAGATACTGTATCAAAAGGAAGAGACAAACAGAAGTTAGACTGAAGTTGTTTACAGTTTGAACACCGGTACTGTATTTGCTGTAGAAATATTGCACGATTCATTAGTATAGGGAATTGGGGGACCTGCTGTAGGAGCATTATATCTGAGGCGCATTATAAATTGCGAGCCTTATAGCGAGGGAGCACTGTATATATAATTTTTAAAATGCTGTCGCCAAAACAGTGGATTTATGGATAGAATTCCCCCCCCCCCCCCCCCCCCCCAATTCTTATAGCCCATGGCATCAGGGCCATTGCAAAAAAATACCATACATGAAAAAAGTAGTAAAAACTAACAGCTATTCGTTATTAAATCAGGGAGGGGGAAAGCGTTGCCATTGTGCGGGAAAAACATTGATTTATCAAAACGTTTTGCTGTTAAACATCATACAGGACTGTCAGGAGAATTATTATTTTAAGAAATAAAAATCACTAAATTCTTATCTAGAGTGCTTCTGAAAGACATGCGTTATAGGCTACTTGCAGCTAATGACGTCACGTTTCAGCTATACTGGTATCTCCGCATCCGGTGAGCGAGTGCCGTATTCAAAATCCTGTTTACATTTTGTCTGTTGTTGTATTGAACAATTTACAAAGATTTCATTTGATTTTCTCCTTCTGAGAGAAAAAGTAAGAGTTGTACTTCAGGCACAACTGAAAAGGTTAGGTTACCTACCGTAACGCTGGTTCCCTGAAAGAGAAGACTACCACCAATTACATTACTACGGGATATGCCTGCCCATTGGGTAGATATTGCTGAGCTCTCTATACCAGAGCTGCCGATAAGCCCCTTCCTGGGATGATCCACTCGGTCCCGCCCACCCAGGGAATAAAACGGTCATCCCAAGGAAGCCATTTCTCTCTTTCTATCGAAAAACTGTGAGGGCGACCGATGCAACCTTGTGGTTGGTGGTCGTCTTCTTTCAGGGAACCAGGGTTAAGGTAGGTAACCTAACGTTCCCTTTCAATTTGAAGACAACCACCAATGACATTACGTATGGGATACTGTATACTAGAGAGTGACATGAAGACGGGATTCCCGCGGGAAAAAAAATGTTACATTTTACAGGATGGGATGGTACAGGAGTTAAGCGCACGGGAACGGGCGGGACCGGGAAATAAATTAAAAATAAACCTCTCAGGACTGGCAAGAACGGGATTTAAGCTTTCAGGATGGGAAGGAACAGGACTACTCTGCCACCAGCAGAAAGGAAAAGTGTTTTTTTGCTCTTTAAAGTCATAAAAGAGTCTATGACATAGAACTTTCAGACACCTCTTATGAATGTGAGTTATGTAGCGATGGATCTAAATGGAGAAAAAACAGGGATTATCTCCCTTATCAATTTGAGTCGTATGTCTCCGAAATCAGAAGGTTCAAACTCGGAGAGAGACTCCGACAACACCAACGCAGACGGACCAGTGGGACAGCAGATGTCCACGGAGAATCAGCATCTTGGCAACACAGAATGCTTAATAAAAACCTTTACGTTTAACAAATTGATACTTAAAATATTTCCTATTACCCAGTTGTATAGTTATGTCAGTCCTTTAGTTAACAATATTGATACATGAATTATTGATACTAGCAGCATAACCAAACGCTGTGGATTTCTACTGGCATGTATTTAATATATCTCTCTATATACATATGTACAGGATGTGCAAATCATAATGTAGAGATGTCAAAAGGCTAAGATTTGGCCGTAGCAGCTACTATTTTTTGGAGGTACTGCTTTGGCGCTACGTTGAAGGGGTATGTATAATACTACGATTTAATAAATAAATGATGGCTACTCCCTGAACATTTATGAAATAATATTTCAATGCCATTGTAACAGGGCGAGCAGCCCTGTACATTGATTTGTTTATTTTATTTCAGAACGGAGTCCCCCTCCGCCCCTGTGCAGTGTATTTTGTATTATGATTTAGTATTGTATTTATACGACGGTGAAACGCAGCGGGTTGGGTTATTGTTTTTGTTATTTATGTATTTAGGACGGTGTAGCCGATTTGTTTGTTTTGTTTAGCACTTTAATTAATAAACTCGTGCAGATTGTGGCCGAGGGGTAATAGGATAATTACTAGCCAGTTAAACCCCACGGTATATAAGCCTGCAGCTCTCGGCACTCGGGGTGGGTGTTAGTGAGGAGAGAGCGGACTGAGAGGAGTAACAGAAAACAAAACTAAAAATTAAACATCAGGATCAGTGAAGGCTATAGCCCAGCCTGACCTGTGTTTTACTTTTGTGTTCAAGACTTGTTTTGTTTGCATATTTGTTTTCGCTCTGTGAGCAAGTTTCTTTTTGTTAAAAATATTTTATTTATTTTTTGTATTTAAATAAAACGGCAAACGCCACCTTAAACTGCAGAACTTGCCTGGTGTCAGTTTACCTTCCTGCTTCTGCCTGACGTCAGACCACTCGTCCAGCCTGTCACAGCCATTTTTTTTTTATTTATTTTTTTTTTTTTAAATGAATTAATGGTTCGTAATACTGCATTTCACTGACAGTTTATTGTGGCATTGACATACTAAAATCTGTGCCAGATTTAGAAACTGAAACTACCTCACAAAACTCTAAACAGTTTTTATATTACCAAATTTATATTGCATCATTATATTGATACCGTGCTTGCACTGTATTTTTTTCTGAAAAAAACTAAAACTAAAAACAAAATTACTAGTAGTATACCGATAGTGTTTAATGCAAAACCCTATAAACCCTAATTTTATACATGAATACGAAAATCTGTACCTCCAAATAGTTGATCTCTGTTTATCATGGGATGGGACGGGATTTTTTTTTGACAAGACAGGATGGGACAAGAATAAATTACATGACAGGATTGGAAATGATTACTCTTTCATGGGATGGGACAGAAACATTTTTGACAGGACTGAAGTTTCATTCCTGTGTCACTCTCTAATGTATATCAGAGCCATCATGAGGGAGAAGGAACGGCAGCATATGAGGGACGCACAAGCACTGTCTAACCCAGGGGTTAGCGGGGTGAACTTACACCCCAAGGACCCTTGTGCCTAATGAAGGCAGGGCAGGGTCTACCACATTATGGTGGTAGAACCTGGAGAAGGTATGCAGCAGTGTGGAGTAGTGGTTAGGGCTTTGGACTCCTGACCGGAGGGTCGTGGGTTCAATCCCTGGTAGGGGACACTGCTGCTGTATCCTTGAGCAAGGTACTTTACCTAGATTGCTCCAGTAAAAACCCAACTGTATAAATGGGTAATTGTATATAAACAATAATGTGATATCTTGTAACAATTGTAAGTCGCCCTGGATAAGAGCGTCTGCTAAGAAATAAATAATAATGCGGTGTAGCCCAGCTAGCCACACTACAAATATCAGACAGACATCGCTTCCTCTAACCGGACCTTTGAGAAAGGCCGGGAGCAGCGGTATAGGTGGGAAAGCGTACAAACACACTTTGGGCCATTCGTGCACTAGGGCGTCTACGCCGAGTGGACCGCCTAAGCGGTGTAGTGAGTACGACAAGGGGCAATGAGTCATCTCTGCCGAGGCAAAGAGATCGACCTGCGCCTTCCCGAACCGTTCCCAAATGAGCTCCACTATCTGAGGGTGGAGTCACCACTCTGGTCGGATGCGGACCGTTCCTGGAGAGGAGGTCCGCTGCCCTTTTCACTACTCCATGAACGTGCATCGCCCGTAGGGACAGCAAGTTCCTCTGAGCCCATGTCAATAGCCTGAACGCCATGCGATGCAACCCCAGGGACCATAGGCCACCCTGGTGGTTGACATACACCACCACTGTCATGTTGTCCGTCCGGATCAACACATGTGTACCGCTCAGCACCGGGAGGAAGTAGTGGAGAGCAAGGGAGACAGCTTGCAACTCCAGCATGTTTATGTGCAGGGATGTCCAGCGGTCCGGCCAGCATCCGCATACTCCTCTGCCTCCCAACCCAAGTTTGAGGCGTCTGTCGTCACCACGGCAGTTTAACACTACTTCCATTCGCACACCTTCACGCAGGCGAGAGGTCGTCCTCCACTAGGGTAGGGCTGCCGAGCACGTGTGAGACAGTCAGCCGATGGTCTCTGTCGCGTTTGGTGTTGAGGTGGAAAGCATTGAGCCACACTTGTAACAGACACAAATACGAAGCAGACCCAGCTGAATGGCCGATATGGCTGCGGCCATCAGACCCAGTAGTTTCTGGTGCAATAGGAGGGTGACCTGTGATCCCGTGGGGACTGGAACTGTCCTGGTGACAGTCTGCATCTGAGGAACTCTGCCCCACGCAGAAGCGCGGCCACCTGCCAGGACAACTCGCGTTCCCGGTGAAATCTCTGTACGATCTCCACGGCTGGCCCAAAAGGTATGTCCTGGGGATATAGGCGCATCTAGTAGCTCAGCCTTATCCGCATCAGGAACTCTGCTTGTGACAGCCACAGCTGTCTACGAGCCACAATCAAGCTAGCCAGGCTCCGGCAAAGAGCTTGCCCTTGGAGACCGGAGATCTGCAGCAGCGTGCTGGACAAGAGACGTAGCTCTGTGGCCATTGGCTCGGGGAGCGGGGCCTTGCACAGTACACCTTCCATGTAAGCCGTGAGCACACTCGCCGGGTTTGACAGGCGAGTTGCCTGCACCTCTGCTGCATACACTCGCTTGAGATGCATTTCCGTCACCTTGCATTGAGTGTTCAGGCACACTGGGTCTCCAGCCAACCCACCAGTGGGGCCTTAACCAGGGTTGCGATGGTGGAGTCTACCGGGGGGAACCCCGCTAGGCCAAGCATTTCCACACCTTCTAGAGAGGCAAGTGGTGCAGCCTGCTTTAGCAGGCTAGGACCTGAGGCAGGACGATCCCAGGAGGAGCATACCTCTTCTATGAAAAATTTGATATTTCTGTACATTTTTCAGAAATATACCTAGACAATTTTTACCGAGGCAACGCATGCTACACCCCTGCACATATGTATGTAGAACAACTAACATTCTGGTAAATTTTCATATAAAACAATTCACAATTGTGAAGGATATTGTACTCCAAATACATAGTAGTTTGATGAAATTTAACAGAATGTTAAATACAAATTAAATCATTTAGAACCTTCGTTTTTTCAAACAGAAACACACTTTGGTTATGGACACAACGTGAAAAATCAAAAAGGCACCGAATAGCTTTATTTACTTATTGCAGCATGGTAGACTTGTGGCACTTATAAGACATTTGGTCATTAGTCAAAGACACTTGGTTAAGGCCTCTACACAGACATGACGAGACAAGCGAATGCGTCGTACGACACACTGTACCGTGACACATGAGCCGTTCACACTGCCTGCGATGCGACGGGTGACACTGAAGCAATACGAAAAATATAAACAGAGCTATCATCCGCACGCAAGATATAATCCAGGGATGGAAATAAGACTCTTATTACATAAGTTTCACCCATTCCAAGTTTTAATGTGCTTGATTAGCCACAGTGTGTAGGGAACAAGCTCAAGTGGGTCTCATTAAAACACATACAAATAAAGTGTTCTGTTTATTTTGGACGTTTACCCGTTTTGCTTGGCAAATGTCGACATTTACTAGTAAATCTTAAGATTTGACAAGATATATATATATAGCCTCATCACATTATTAAAACTTACATTAACTGTATAAAGTTCAAAGCGCGTCTGGGTCACCAGCTTTTAAAAGAGAATTTCACTAGTGCCAGTACAGGTTATTAAGAACTACAGGCCACTTGGATATTCAGCTTTTTCATAATTATACATTAGTCTAACACTGCAGGAAAGTAAATGGAATCATTTAAAATATTAAATCAATCAATTTCCTTGGTTCCTTCCCCCCAGTCTCAGTGTGGTCGGCGACCGCGAGAGTGCACCGGTTTTTATCAACCACTCAAACCGGGTAGAGCTTTGTGTTGAATCTTAATAAACTAATAGATTGCGTATGGGAAAAAAAGATAGGTTCAGATTTTAAAGTTAGTTTAAGACTGACAGGGAGAACCCTGGTCACTGGTTCTTGCACGGATGTGTGCAGCTGGGATGTATAACAGGAGATATACATCCCGGGGGGGGGGATGTGCCCAGGGAGGCGGCGCGCAGCTAAAAAAGCGTCTGCGCCACAGTTCAAGGCAATTACACCGCTATGTAACACAGAGGGCCGCTTTGCTGACATCCAGGAGGATACCGTCTACTCTGCAGGGTAACTACTACGGAACCCTTCAACTGCAAGACTGTGCCTGTGAAGGCTCTGCTCAGCCAGGACTGTCACAAACGACCCAGTCGCTGCGAGGCTGGGACTTCAGGAGCATCAACAGTAGGTTAGTTAGATTTGGATAGGTGGTCACCGCTTCAGCTTACCCTTCATGGCAGAATATCTGCGATTAAAATGAATGTGCTACCACATGTTACCTTCTTGTTCTCCATGTTACCTTTATCACTTCCCACCCCCCCCCAAATTTTTACTAAGATTAATTCGCTCTGTTCGAAATTGATCTGGAATGGTAACAACTCCAGAATTCGTTTAGCTACCTTGGAGCGCTCTGAAACCGCTGGGGGTCTCGCCCTACCGAATTTCCAATAAACATTGGGTCTTTTCAGCTTAGGGCTATGAAGAGGTGGTTTCATCCAGAAACTCTGGGTTTCTTCGCGTCCTATTGACGATTTTAGTTCAACCGTAACGCTTGCAGGATCTCCCCTTTTCTGGCGTAACATGAACTACCGGATTGGTCTTTTTGACTGATCGCGATTTTTAAATGCATTTTTCTCAACTGATTTTTCCTCCTAAATATATGTATTAAACATCTCAAAGCATCAGTAGACCCAGGGTTGCAGAAACTTCTGGAGATATAATACGTTATACCTAGAAGTACTGAAGCTGTCATTTTGGACAGTCATAGTAAAAACGGTGGGTTTGGATTAGTGCACGCTGCAAAATTTGAAAGCTTTGCATTTATTTTGAATAGATATAACAGGATACCTTCAGACAAATGACTTATTTATCAACTGCAGAAATATTTGTCTAGTGAAAACTAAAACAATGTACAACTGCACAGCAAGTCTTGCAGTACTTTCAGGAGTTCTTGGAAGATGAAAGTGGACACAAAAATGCACCAGACTGTAGTGTCAGAGTGGGTCATAATATAATTCTGTGTATGAAATTAACAGAATTGAAATATACAGAAGGGGGGTCTTAAACCATTCTCTGTGTCTACTTGGTTTCTGCTCAAACTCTCCCACTAACAAGAATGCTTTTAGAAAGAGTCGTGAACTAACTGCTGGACAAATGTTATCTTTTCCTATCACTGAATGAATCATTTAGGCACCAGCAGTATCTTGCAGAAGGCAAGCCAGATAGTTAAGTATGCTTTGATGCCTCGGACAGAGAACAGTACCCCTCAAAACACAGCCGACAGTGGGCGAAGCCATGGACCAATTGAGAACAATGGGCTGTCTCTGAACAAGAACCACCAATGAGAAACAACCCACGTGGACTCAGGCACAGCCCAAAATAACCAAACTAGCCAATCACGGCATGGAAGTCAGGACAACAAAACAGCTGCGCAACTTTCAGAAAACGCTTGTTTGCCCCATGAGAGAGCTTCCCATACGAGCTTTCCATGCTTGCTTCCCATACGAGCTTCCCATGAGCTCCCCACACTAGAAGTGTGCCCCACAGAAGGAACAGCACCCCAGGCAAGAGAAAGAAGTGAGCTCCACCCACTAGAAGTGGTTTGGAGTTCGGAGGAACGAAATGGAGGCTAAACTGCTCTGAAGAAAGTTTGAATCATGGGAGCATAAGCGCTCGAATTCATGGAAGGCAAGGAAGAACCAATGTTCTGAATAATGGCTAAAATCATCTTCTGAGGAAGGGCCCTGCCGTCTGTCCTACGAGAGACTGTATCAGTAAACAGGATACTGCATTAATTGGAAAGCGGGTCTGTTTTATGTCACTGAACGAAACTAACTGAAGCAAAGCCAGCAGTTACATTTTGGATGATCCCAAGAATTGCAACAAGAACACTTATACGAAGTGCATAACTTTTCAATTGCAACGCATTCTGAATTGAGTTACGTCTGATCAACGGAACTATTTCCAGTTGGAAAATTGCCAACTATAATGCTGCAAGACTTAGATAAACAAGCCGATATCCATTTGAAAATTATTATTGTGAGCGTACGCAATACAAGGCGTACAGCAAAGTACCGTCTTGCAGAGATGATGGAGGAAGAAGTCAGTGACTATGAAAGTAGTTTAGATGAAGATTTCAAAAGAATCCAGTGAAGAAATGCATTTCTCAAAGAGGAAGAAAATGAAGAAAGCGATCACAACGAACCAAACGTTGAGGGGGATGGAGACGCACACCTGTAAGCGCAGATAGTTTTGTGATAGATGGGGGTCTGCTTTAAAAAGTGTCACACACTGAATACTTACAGATAAATCTGTGAATAGCATGTACATAGTGTAGTTCAGCAGGGAGGGGGTTAATATCCTCCCTGCCAAAAACCTGTGTTAATTGTTTGATTATTATTTTATTGTTAATTATCACCTGCACCTGGCTGTTATTGTAAATTATTAAAAGTGATCAGTCAGTCTGCTGCTGTGTGGAGAGCCCGATTGATAGTGGACTCAAGCGTAATTAAAAGGTACAGTGTGAAGCCTTTTGTTTTCGTGTATTAAAACGGAGTGTTTGTGTTTGTCAGGCAAACTGTTTAGCCGTCCTGCGAGTTAGTCAGGGAACCTACAAAATGTTTAGTAAGAGTTCTGAAGGAGCTAGGGGTTTTCTTTTATTTATTTTGTATTATTAAAAGTGTGCGTATGCGCTTAAACCGCCAGTTTGTGTTCTGGGTCTCATTATAAAGGGGCAAATAAACGACTGTGAGTGTGGCCGTGTTACAATAGTTATATTTGTCCTATAATTGTGGTTGATTCAAATTTGTACACTTGCTTTTGTATTGTGCAGTTCTCAAATAGTTATAAAATATATTAAAAAAATGTTTCTGGCTTTTTTTTTCCCCCACTTGTTTTCTTTGTTAGGGGTGTTATTGATTTACAATATGTAAACCTGACTGATAAACCTGAGTGATTGCTCTAACTCAACAAAACCAATAATGTGATTTTTTTTTTACAGTTTTTTGCAATGTTCCCCTCCTATAAATACGAAAATGAATAAAAACTTGTTTTTGGGTGAAAAAAATTGGTATAATTCTTTCCTCACACCAGTATCACTTTGATTATACCTGCCAGGCTTGTACCTTGGGAGTGACGGGCACGTACTTGCATATGTTCTAGGAGTGCCCGAAAAGTGATGTAGCTACTATGGGCTCTCTGGTGGGTGTGGTCATGCCCCTCTCTCTTGAGGTGCTTTTGCTGGGTGATGACTCTCAGTTAGCATTGCCATTACAATCAAGGCTTTTCCTGGCAGGGATGACGGCAGCCAAGAAAACTATCCCGAAGGGTTGGTTGGA